>NC_139219.1:95246532-95511532 GCF_055691185.1 Crinia signifera
CATGAATATACCATGGTCAGACTGCCTATTTGGACTGATAAATGCCAGAATGAACAATGGTTGATGGACTGGTTCAATCACATAGACCAGAGGTAGCCAACCCTAGCCCTCGAGAGCTACCAACAGTTCACATTTTCCAGACAACCTAGCTGCTGCACAGCTGCACTCATTACTCACTAACACATTTTAAAAGATACACAGATGGAGCCAGTGGCGTAACTATGGAAGGTGCAGGGGGTGCAGCTGCTATGGGGCCCGGGCCCTTGGGGGGCCCGAGGACCCAGCAAGCAAACCCTTGCACCCTTCTATTTCTAGTTACGTAGTGCTGAATGGGAAGGTAATTAAAAGTTTCCCTTCGCCCGAACAGGCAGTGTCTGCTGTCACTGTGCCGTTCCGTGCCCCCTCCCCTGTCAGCGTCAGTGATTTGCTTAATGGTGCTTGAAGTGGTCTGGCTGATCCAGCCTCCCTCCTTCACCCCCTCCCCTCTCTGAAGCTCCCGGGGCTCAACTAAACGTCACTATCAAGTGACCAGCCCCAGCGTTAAACCTGCGCCACTGCTTACAGTGTTTGAGAGACCCAGAGCTGCCTCCAAAAGATGATCTCTGGGTCAGAGCTGGAGTCAGCGGGCGAAACCCGGCGATGCGAGCGGAAGACCCGACGCTCGCACTGTTGCAGGTATATAGCACCACTTATATTTAAGGGTGGCGTGTGTGGGGGAAACAAAGGGCAGCTTGTATTGAGGTCATGGAGGGGAGAGAATGGGATTAGGGCTTTAACCCTTGCCCTCTGTCACCACCCCACCTCCCCTCTCTCTTCTTTCTTTCTCTTCCCTGCTCTTTCTGTTCTTCCCCAGACCCCCTCTCTCTCCTCCCTCCACCTCTTCTCTCTCTCCCCCCCCCATCTCTCCCCTCTCTCTTTCCTGCACTCTCCCTGACATCATCTTTGACTCTTTTTTTCTGCAATGTAGTGACAATTGGGGGGGGGGGGGGGCCCTTTCAAAGATTTTGCTACGGGGCCCAGAAGATGCTAGTTACGCCCCTGGATGGAGCTAATTAGCTCGCTTGTGATTCTGTGAGGAGACCTGCAAAACATGCACTGTTGGTAGCTCTCGAGGACTAGGGTTGGCTACCCCAGACATAGACAATAGCTGGCCAAGCTCTCTGCCTCCCAGTACTCTGTTTGGCTACATGACATACAGCGACATGGGGACATTCTGTGAGGAAAGGCCCACGTAATTCACCATTGCGAGCCATGACCACACCCCCTTTTCTTACACGCACAGTAAAATGCAAGAGTTGTCCCTGTTTAGGACCCTGTTCATTGATTACAGTTTCTTATATAGCACAGCATATTTCATGAGATTTCCAACTGGAACAACAGTGAGAGAACAAAACTGGGTAATAACAGACAGTTATAAGCCCCGTACACACGGGGGAGATATATTGCTCAGTTTCTCCTTTTCATCAGCGACCAGAGATGGTCGCTGATGAGAAGGAACCTCTGCCGGGCGGTGCCGCAGAGGTAATCAGCTGGTCGCAGGAGCAAGCTCCTGCGACCAGAGATTAGAATGAGGCTGAAAACGGGAGCGCGCACCCGGCGATTTATCGCCGGAGCACACTCCCATCACTGGCAATATGGTCACCAGCGACCATATTCCCAGCGATTTCAGCCCCTATCGCCCCCGTGTGTACACAGCTATAGAGATAGAATAGGTTTGCCTACCTGACCCTCTCCTTCAGGGATAAAATGCTCTGTTCCTGACTTCCCTGGTAATGTATGCAGGGCCGTTTCTAGACAATTTAGCTCCCAGGGCAAAGAAATAAAAATGCGCCCCCCCCAAATACATAACATGGCAAAAGGCGCGCACGTCAAAATAGGGGGTGTGGTTTATTTTTTAAAAAGGGTGTGGCTTAATATAAGGGCTGTGGTCTAGCAGGAAAACAATTACCTCACATTTGCATCCTGCATGACCAGACATTGGTTACCGCAGGAATTGTCATTGTACTCCCGCACTTAAGTTGGCCGGCTGAAGGCCACACAGTGACATAAAAATATAAAGGCCCACACAGTGACCTAGTACGCCTCACAGATCAAGGCCCATGATAGTGTTATCATTATACACTATTTATCCGTGATGCCAATAACACATTACGCCGCACACTGTGATGACAATTACACATTATGTCGCACACTGTGATGACAATTACACATTATGTCGCACACCATGATGACAATTACACATTATGTCGCACACCATAATGCCCAATAGATCCCACACTGTGATGCCCGTTACACCCCACACTGTGATGGCAATTACACAATACTCCCCACACCGTAATGCCTATTACACATTCTGCCCCATGTACCGCTGCCGCACAACTGATGCCGTTTACTAATATGCCCCCACAGTGCCATACATATATGCCCCCACAGTGGCAGATATGCCCCCACAGTGCCACACATATATGTCCCCACAGTGACAGCTATGCCCCCACAGTGCCACACATATGCCCCCACAGTGCCAAATATGCCCCCACAGTGCCACAGATATACCCCCACAGTGCCATACATATATGCCCCCACAGTGGCAGATATGCCCGCACAGTGCCACACATATATGCCCCCACAGTGCCACACATATATGCCCCACAGTGCAAAATATGCCCCTACAGTGGCACAGATATTCCCCCACAGTGCCACACATACGCCCCTACAGTGCCACACATATGCCCCTACAGTGCCACATATGCCCCCACAGTGCCACATATGCCCGCACAGTGCCACACATATGCCCCCAAAGTACCACACATATGCCCCCAAAGTGCCAGAAGCAGCACAACTCACTGTCTGGGTCACCATCATTGCTGCTGCTGCTTTCCTGGGGAGGGGAGTGGAGCGTATTGCGCGTCTCTCCTTCACTGTGTGTTCCTAAACCGTCAGCCATTCATAGCTCGCGGGTTGGCTCCTGATTGGCTGTCGGCCCGCGAGCTCTGATTGGCAGACAGCCAAGTGAGCGAGGGGAAGGAGAGACACGCGATGTGCTCCCCTCCCCTGGGAAAGTAATCACCTGTTGGCGCTGCGGACGGGGAGAGGGGGAGGAAGGAAGGGAAGTGGCGGCAGTGGCGGCGGTGCTGGGGGGAGCTGCCGGGCGTCCCGGCTGTTTAACAGAGGCTGACAAGCCGTGCGGCGCCCCGGGCTGCTGCACGGCTTGTACGCCTCTAGAAACGGCCCTGAATGTATGATTGCCATCACCTGTGGCGAAACACCTTTATTATCAATAAACTGGCTCCTCACAGGCGATGGCAATCATACATTACCAGGGAAGTCCAGGAGGAGAGCATTTTCTCCCTGAAGGAGAGGGTTAGGTAGGCAACCCAGAGAGAATTTTTATTTAAAAAAAAAGCATTAGTTTTTTTACTCATTCATTCACGTCCAAACGCATGTAACGGGGGGACGGACGGAGCGGGGGGGGGGGGGTGGTTGAGGGTGGGGGGGGGGGGGGTTTGAGGATGGAAGGGCCCCTGGGATAGGTCGGCTGGGGGACGAAGGGGATGGATGGAGGACTGTGTTCTTAGTTAGGCGACTGTCCCCCAAGCTCCTCACAATGGGCAGACGTATTAAGGCTTAACAAGAGATAAATGCAAGGGTGATAAAGAGACCTAAACTTCCAGCCAATCAGCTCCTTTCTGACTTTTTTAGAAAACAGCCCATAACATGGCAGTTAGGAGGTGATTGGCTGGACGTTCATCTCTCTTTATCACCCTTGCATATATCTCTTGTTAAGGCTTAATACACCTGCCCCTCTGTCAGCTGCTGCAGTCAGTGATGATGCTGTCCCCAAAAGAACTGTATTAGTATGGAACTTGGGGGGGGGGCATTTAATGGGGGAGATAAGCAAGAGAGGCACTTTCATCCGCTGGCTTACATGTGGGTGTATAATACACAGGTGCAGTTTAATTTAAATGAATAAAAAGTTAAGTTATAAGCTACCGGCCGAGCTGTCCCCTGCTGCTCATATTGTAGCAGCTCCTTGGGAATAGTGGTGGCTGATGCTGGCTGGTGTCTCAGTATCCTCTCCCAGCATGTAATCCCCTGTGGCAATGAGCATGTTTCCCTCCTGGTAACGAGCATGTAACCCTTGGCCCCAAGCAAGAAACCCCTGACAACGAGCATGTAACTTCTACCAAAAAACATGTAGGTAAGTGTGGTGCGTGGGATAATGTGTAATGGGCATTACAGCGTGTGACATAATGTGTAATGGGCATTATAGTGTGTGTCATTATGTGCAATGGGCATTACAGTGTGTGAAATAAGTAATAGGCATTATGGCATGCGGAATAATGTGTAATGGACATTACAGCATTCAAAAAATGTGTAATGGGCATTACAGTGTGTGGTATAATGTATAGTAAGCATTGTTTGGGCTGTGTGAGGCCTACTGGGACACTGTGTAGGCCTACATGTTTTTATGGTACTGTAAAGCCCTTCATCCTACCAATTTAAGCAAAGCAACCATTCCTATGGTAGGTATCCAATGTCTGGATATGCAGGTTGCAAAAGTGGTGCGTAAGGACAATACTTTTGCACACGCCATTTATTCTATGCCATATTATCTGGGGGGGGGGGGGCATATTTAACTGTTCACACTGGGAGCGACATTGTCTAGAGACGGCCCTGCTTCAAATGATGCTGATGGAACCTGCATTGAGCTTTAAGGTAGCAGGCAGATGTATACTCTGACAAACAGGGCACGTTGTCCCACATGTAGCCACCCCGGCATACAGTAGCTAGAAAACCCTGGCAGTGATTCTATCTTCTTTTTTTTCTGATCAAGTAATTAAGTGGGAAAAATTGTTGTATAAGGTGTTCCCGGATAAGGTTTCCTTATTTCATCTAAAATGGAATTGTATGAATGTAAACGTTAGTATATGATAATATGAGGTGCTAGAGCACATATGTTAAACACCTCACACACATGTAATTAGGTGACGTGTTAGTCCATAAAGGTACTATTAGCAAATTCATTAAGACTAGTAATATGAATTGCAGGATGTATTTAGTGATATGAAGTGTTATATGGTAACAGTGCTACCATAAAATGAATTTTTAGCCTTTCGAGTTTATGCAATTATGAGGTGTCAGGCCTGGGTTGTGTAAGGTGCATGGAATCCATCTGTATTCAAAATAGACTTTGAGCACAGGGGGACATGGTGCTGTCGTTATTCTGTGTGAAAAAGGAATGCTATTTGTTATTTAACGGTGTGTTTTTCGGGTGCGATACGATGCGCGTTCCTGCACACAGTACATTGCACAGCACAGAAAGTCTGTGCAGCCCATGCTTAGTACTAGATTGCATCGTATCTGGGGGGGTTATTCTGATTCACTCGGAAAGGTACAATAACTCTCTAATGGACAAAACCATATGCACTGCAGGGGGAACTGATGCAACATGTGCAGAGAGAGTTAGATTTAGGTGTTGTACTGTTTCTGTACAGTGTAAATACTGGCTGCTTTATTTTTACACTGCATAGATATCAGTTTGAAGTACACCCCCACCCAAATCTAACTCTCTCTGCACAAGTTACATCAGCCCCACCTGCAGTGCATACCATTTTGTCCATTAAAAAGTGATTGTGCCTTTCCGAGTGAATCAGAATAACCCCCATAGCACAAAAAGCACGCTGCTGTAGCACATTTTATGCTTTTTTGTACTAGATACAATGCAATCTAAAAACATGGAGTTCATTTCACCGTGTATGAGCACCTTAAGATGGCTTATGGCAAAACCAGACAATGGCATATGAAAAAATACATACTGTACAACATAATTAAATGAATTTCATGACACTGTTTACTGATGATGTACCATTGCTAAATTCGTTTCTGGACAACCAAATGATTTGTAAAGTCATTATAGCATTACAGCAGGGGAAGGATGCATCAGACATTGCATTCTACTTACGATGCATCCTACCAATCATCACGCGCATAATAGTGTTTAGTAGCGCTGTATGCTTGAACAAGTTCCCTAAGGACAGCTCTTCCAGTAACAGCTGTCCTTTGTAATGATAGGTCATCCAGGTTTATGACCCAGATGTCCTATCTGTGCATTTGTCTACTAGTGACATGCGGGCTGCAGGGGGTTCCTAGTGGTTCCCTCTCAGCTAAGGAACACAATCCAGGGATCAGGATGCCAGGATCGGGCTGTGCATATGCATTTTGGGCTGGGCAGCACTGAGCACTAGCAACACTTGACTCAGGTCGCTGCCTAGATATGTAGCACAGGTGGCACTGGTGTCTATTGCGCTTAGACAGGCAGTCATAGACACACACAGACAAATGTAGTGCCGACCACCAACCAATCATAGCTGGTGGATCAGCAGTCAATCAGTGAAGCAGCCACACCTACTTTTCCAACTCACTATAGCAATCCATATTCCAGTCAGGGGATTGAGCATTTTTCAGCCCTCAAATCCAGGTATTACAAAAATGGCCTGGGATTGGCTTCCCTACCTTCAGTGGGGAACTGCAAATGGAAGCCCAAAGGCTTCTATTGAGCAACATAATCTAAATATAGCATAGCCTGCAGCATCAATTATTCAGAATCTACTGCATTCCAGGGCTTGATACATATGTATGAAAGGGGAAGGGGAAGGGTTGGATACCCGCGCACAAGTTACACCTATTATTCAAAACAGGTAAATATTATAGTATTACTTGAATTTATAAAAAAAATCCACAATGTTATCGATTCAATACTTATATATTTTTATATGTGGAGGTGCACCCCTGAGAGTAAAAGGCATATATTTACAAAAAGAGAAAAAAAGTACTCTCCTTTGTTTGGGGGCACGCTTTTACTCAGTGCTGATTAGCAAGAGTGCACAATTCCGCCTAACAGTAATATAGATTACATTATACGTGAAAGTGATATATATATATATATATATATATATATATATATATATATATATATATAGCAGGTGGTGGCGAGCCGGCACTCCTGTTATGGGTCCTGGGGCCCCGGTGCCCGTTGGTAGAAATAGAGATGCTGGAATGAGACGACGGCACTCGTAGGACTTTCAAACAAACTTGTGTATTCAAAATAATGACCAACGTTTCGAGGTGCTTACACCCCTTTGTCAAGGTACAAACAGGTGGGAAAAAAGTTTTTTTGAATACACAAGTTTGTTTGAAAGTCCTACGAGTGCCGTCGTCTCATTCCAGCATATATATATATATATATATATATATATATATATAGAGATCCAAATAGCCAGGCACTGCCTCCGTACAGCAGTATAGTGTGGGTGCCTTCACTTTGCAGAAGCAATATACAGCGAGAAAGGTGTGCAGCACTCCAACCACGATCTTTGAAGAAAATCAGCTTTTATTGAACAACGTTTCAATACCACATCGATATTGTCATCAGGTTAACAAACATAAAATAATACACACCTTATATACCCAGTGCAAGTGGCGTCCAAAGGGGTGTGTATCAGTCGGGCATAGCCATCCTCATTAATTGACCTGATTGGTTCTGCTGAGCAGTATTTTGTATTGATCCATAGTTATTTATTCTTGAATTTTTTACATAATATTGATTTTGTATTTTTCCTTGATTGATTTCTTGTGTATTGTACGTATAACACATCTGCACGGTAGCACTTTTATAAGTCACTCAATACAAATGATTCCTTTTTAGTGTGTTTTTTATGTGATTTTTATATCAGCACCATTGTGCTGTCCTCCATTTTTTACTTGATGTAATTTTTGTACTATTTTGTATCATTTGTAAAACTTACGGCACCATATACGCTTGTCTCTTCTATTTTTGTTATGACAGGGTACCATGGGGATGGGTGATGTCACGTTGCTGCGCCTCCAGGGGAGGTGTGTCTGTTGTGCGTGCTGACCTGTCTTACTTGACGCGGTTGGCGCGCTTGGCTGATACACACCCCTTTGGACGCCACTTGCACTGGGTATATAAGGTGTGTATTATTTTATGTTTGTTAACCTGATGACAATATCGATGTGGTATTGAAACGTTGTTCAATAAAAGCTGATTTTCTTCAAAGATCGTGGTTGGAGTGCTGCACACCTTTCTCGCTATATATATATATATATATATATATATATATATATATATATATATATATATATATATATATATATAAGTTGTAACACTGTAGGGGAATTTGGATGCCTTTTCCTGGAGTAGAAGGCAGCCAGCAGCAGCTGAGAAATCATATAAGTCCAGTCTTTGTGGTGCAACTGGCCGCAACCAGTTTTATTCAGCAGAAAATAAAATAAACAACAAAAGAAAATACCTTGCCTGTCCGGCACTAACTAAACACAGGATATTCCTAACTATCTCTAAAAAAAACAACACAAAGTTTCCCAGTCAACACTGGGTGGCTCACTTGTATAAGGCAGCTTGTTTCTCACACAGAGATTCTGCAGTCTCCACACACTGCTCACTCTGGCAGCCTTTTCACAGCTTGCTTGCTGATTAGCCCTCTGTGAGACAAAACACCTGTTTCTAAAAGGTGTAGGACAAGAACCTGGGAGAAATATACCTGCCCTCAAACACTACTCCAGTGTTCTTGTCACATATCCCCCTCCCCTGTTTTGAGCTAGGGGCCGGAACACTTGTAGCCCCCAAACAGAAGGTGCGGGACAATGCATCTGCATTGGCCAACTGTGAACCTGGTCTATCTTCGACCTTAAACTTGAAATCCTGTAATGCTAGAAACCATCTGGTTACCCGAGCATTCTGACCTCTGTTTACATGCATCCATTTTAAAGGGGCGTGATCTGTCACTAGCCTGAACTGTCTTCCCAAGAGGTAATACCTCAAGGTATCCAATGCCCATTTAATGGCCAAAGCCTCCTTTTCCACAATGGCATACCTTTTTTCATGCTCATTGAGTTTTCTACTCAAATAGATGATAGGGTGTTCATCCCCATCTCTGGTTTGGGACAACACAGCCCCTATCCCTACCTCTGAGGCATCTGTCTGTACAAAAAATTATTTTGAAAAATCTGGCGTTATCAGTACAGGTTGTGAACACAAAGCCACTTTTAACGCTTGGAACGCTTTTTCTGCATCAGGGTTCCATTTCACCGTATTTGACTGCTTCCCCTTGGTAAGGTCTGACAACGGCACTGCTGTGGCTGCAAAATTAGAAATAAATCGTCTGTAATATCCAGTTATTCCCAAAAAAGCCCTTGTTTTTTATTCACTGGCCGAGGCCAGTTTTGAATAGCATCAATTTTATTTAATTGGGGCTTAATCAGACCTCTAGCAATGGTGAAGCCCAAGTACTTAACCTCCTCCATTGCAAGGCAGCACTTCTTTGGGTTAGCAGTAAACCCTGCTTCTCTGATTGAGTCCAGTACTGCTTGTACTTTAACCAAATGGGACCCCCAGTCCGTACTGTGAATTACCACATCATCCAAACATGCAGCTGCATATTTTCTATGGGGCCTCAGAATTTTATCCATCGTCCGTTGAAAGGTTGCTGGAGCCCCATGCAACCCAAAAGGTAACATCTTATACTGAAACAGCCCCTCTGGAACCGAAAAGGCTGTTTTTTCTTTTGCGCTATCAGTTAGGGGTATCTGCCAGTAACCTTTAGTCAGGTCCAATGTGGTGAGAAACCTGGCTGTTCCCAGCCTTTCTATAAGCTCATCCACACGGGGCATGGGGTATGCGTCAAATTTGGACACCTCATTTAATTTACGAAAATCATTACAAAAGCGTATGCTACCATCTGGCTTCGGGATGAGAACTATAGGACTGGACCACTCACTGTTGGATTCCTCTATGACTTCTAGTTTTAACATGTTTTTAACTTCTTTAGAGACAGCTTCTCTCTGAGCTTCAGGAATCCTATATGGCTTTAAATGAACCCTGACCCCTGGTTCAGTGACAATGTCATGTTTTATTATGGTCGTTTGGCCAGGCAGCTCTGAAAATATCTCCCTATTTTGGATGAGAAATTCTTTAACCTGATTGTTCTGATCAGGTGACAATGGGCCTTATTCTGGTTGGTGCGGCCGGGCCGTACGCGTACGTTCCGGGGTTTTTCATGATCTGCGCATGCGTACATTCGCTAATGCGCAGGCGCGAACACTCCACAACGCTTACGGACGGGTCTCTCCGTGCGAAAAAACCTGTACGCGAGAGTACGGGCATTGGGGGCGGCATAGGGGCGTGTTGAGGGGAGCGGCCGAAATAATGAGGGAAAATGGGCGTAAATATGGGCGTACACGGGGGTGTGCACCAAAAATGAACGGTGCTACTACCGCACGATCTTTCTATACTTCTCGACATTTAAAGGTTTGTTTAATTTAAGGTAAGAATCTTTTTAAGACCTGCTTATATATGCTAAGGTAGCTATTTGTTAAACAGTTATACACATTCACTACGTGCTTTCATAGACTTTACACAGTAGCACACTCAATCTACACAAGTCGACCTGTGTCAACGTGTTCACTCTAATACAAACATAGGTTTTGTATTTATGATACAATAACATAAACCACATCTAACACCTACAAAGGATGTTTCAGCAATGTTTTAAGCCCATGCCCACTATTTTGCACACAATCTTTGTATAGTACCCAAAATACAGAACTGTACCACTATCTGATCTGCTATGAATTGGATTTTACTACACTCTGGATGTAAGATGCCACCAATCACATTATTGCACTCACATCTCTCTAACAAAGGATTCCTACATCTGCTTATGACACTGTAAAATCATATATATTTAAAAAGTTATACATGTTTGTTCACAAGCAATTTTCTCATGTTTGGCCGATTCACACATCTTTTTTTAGGGAGGACACATATGCATTCCTACACAAATGTACCTTTTGACCCTTGTTTGTCTGCCTCACCCACTCCATGAGGAAAGCATTGTTCTGGACCTGCTTTTACCTACTACTGTAGGAGCTACCTCACCTGCACACAAACTGCTTTCTCACCTATTAAGTTGCTCTGCACATGTGCTGACACAAACTAATTAGCAGGGAAAAGTTGGATAGGAACATGGGAATGGCCATGGAGAGGGTTACACATGGGAAACTTCTACCACACTTCAACAAATGTTCAAAAATACCCTGGTCAGTAAGTACACATAAATGTAGTATTTGTTTCACACAAGAAATTACACATACAACAATTTTGTTTTAATTGGTAAAATACATTTATTTGCTGTTCAGCATCACAGCTTATTTGACACTTTAATGTCATAAATCAAATAAACAAATAAAATAGACACAAAAATAAAAAAACAGCCAGAACAAGAGGTTGCATATCTCCAAACATGTGTTACCCTGCAAATGCAATGGTGAAAGAAATGGGGACACCAGAATACGTACTGCAACAACCAGGGTGAATACTAAGCAAGATACACACCACCAAAAATTTATCCTGCATTTGTAGAGGTCAAAATAAGAACTTTAATGCCCATGGCACGAAAATGGATCGATGGCCAACTCAGGAAGTGGATGTCCAGTGCAATTTAAACATTTGGGGTCCAACCACAGAGGAAGTGAACCAGATCTCATTATTTGGGCCCTTTTTTCCCCCTTTTAGATGGGGCCTTGGGGACAGGGGCCTTTGGCTCAGATGGCTTGCGGCGTCTTCCCCTAGTGGACACAGGAGGGTCAGCAGAGGTGGAAGGTTGGGGAGCAGCTTGGGGTGGGCCAGCAGATGGGGGATTGTCCCTTAGGGACCTGGCGGTGGTCAGCAGCTCCGCAAGAATTTCATTCTGGCGGCTGAGGTGTTGGCCAATGCTTTGCATGCCAGCCGCCAGAGTGTCATTCATGCGGTTGAAGGCCTCACACTGCTGCCTGTTTGTGGCCTTCCAATCCGCCAGAAATTCCCCAACCTGCTGCTGACGGATCGCAGCATCCACCCCTTGCTGCTCGATCCTCTCCAGCATCACCATCACGCTGGCATCCCATGTCTCCTGTGGCTGGGGGTGTCGTCTTGGTGGAGGCTGGACCACTTGCTCCACCTGTGGCTCTGCAGAGGAAGATGCTGCCGGTTCATCCTGGGTTTCTGCTTCTTCTAGGATAATAATTGAAAACAATGTCACCATCACATACGCACAAAAAAATATCTTTCAAAATACAATGCATTACTGTGACTTACCATCAAAAGCAGCAGCAAAGACCTCCGCCGGGAGCTCACTATCCATATTGGATATCCCCCTGACCTCGGCCACATCAATGACATCCAAGGCGTCCTGCTCCAGGGGGGTATACTCCAAATTATCTGGCATAGGCCCCCTCCCGGTGGACATGCTGTGGTTGTACCGGTCAGTCATCTTCCTCTTCAGTGTCGTTTTGAAGTCTGTCCACCTACAAGTTTAAAAATACAAATATCACCATGAGATATGTGCACCACTGTGCTACGTGACATTTCCTAGTGTGGGTGATCTTATGTTTTTTAGCCATATGTGTCCCACACACACATTAATGTCTCCATTAGGAGGCATTTCAGTGTCTCATCTCATTCATTAGGCCACTAAATGCACATACATAGATCACTATGCAGAAATGACATCATCCATGGCCAAATTATGCACCTCCACCTGTTGTGAAACTACACATTCCACCATAGCTTGACAGTGTGGTTATTATGGAGTAATTTAACTATGGGATGGCATACTGGGATGTGTAGTTTCTCACCAGCTACATGTGCACAGTTTGGTCATTCTTGTTTCAGTAGCATAATATGGAACATGTTACAACAACTCTTTCAAAAACACACTTTCTCTTGTCCCATCACATACTTCACATACTTCACATGAGCAGAACTGTGCCCATAACCTCACATCACACCAATGGTGCATGTTTCATATATCAATGTGGGTTATTAGACATGGTTGTGTTCACATGTGACATTGAAGTGTAGCACTATCTACAAACACACCTTTCTATTATTCTCAAAACATACATGTAACATATGTACACACATATGACATTATCAGGGGGACAAACACACTTGCCTTTTCTTCACCGCTTGCCAATCTCTGACCACTGGTGACACCTGGTTCACTTCCTCTGTGATCTTGTCCCAAAGGTTTCTCCTTGCACTGGCACCCGGCTTCCTGGTTGGCAATTCGATCCATTCGCGTGCTCTGGGCACTAAAATTCTTAATTCTGCCTCTACAAATGCAGGGTTTCTCTTTTTGGTGGTGGTATCCTGCTCAGTCCTCACCCTAGATGTTGCAGCTCGTTTTCTGGTGGCCCCAGTTCTCTCACCATGCACCTGCTGGGTCACACCTGTTTGGAGAGATGCAACCTCTTGTTCTGGCTGGTTGCTTGGCCCTTGTGGAGCTGGTGGAGGTTGAACAGGGCCTGTTAGTGAGGGGCCCGCTTGGTCTTGCAGGCTACTTCTCTCTTGGGCCCTCCTTCTCCGCTCCTGTTCCCTCTTCTGCAAAGCTTCAAGCAGGGATTCTGCTGTAGCTCTCTGTAGAGCGTCCTCAGCTGCGGAATCGTCTGAGCTAGACATGTTTGCAGCAATTCTGGCCTGCATCTGACTGAATATTTATATGGTAATCTCCCGCCATCAACAAGGGGGCGTATATTTTTCCCCGCAATGTAGTTGCTAATTTATGCCGATAATTGCCGCTTAAATTACGCAGGTCTCAACGCACCTGATCAATCACCTGTATATGCACATACACAGGTTGTGGAGCATTGTGTGCTACATCGTGAAATGTGTGCACCTGTCATTCCAATGATGAGTGTTGTCAGCTGGTATCTGTTGGAGTTCCTGTATGCTTTGTGAGTCACATTTCAAAACATCACGTTATAATGCTTTCCTTACATATGTAATGAGTATGAAATTGTCATACACCAACATGTTGCATTGTGCCCCTTTTAGCAGCGTATTTATTAGTAGACGGTTGCGTGTATTCTTTTCCGCACACTGTATATACAGTACGTCTCTCCATGGAAATCGGTGTATTGTGCCCCTTTTAGCAGCGTATTTATTAGTAGACGGTTGCGTGTATTCTTTTCCGCACACTGTATATACAGTTTCTCTCTATACATTGAATGCATGCTGTTGGTTATGGTGTGTGTATATCGGAACGGTCCGCGTAAGTTTCTATTCGCATCCAGTTTGTTAATGTAAGAAGGATTAATAAAGTTAATACTAAACAAACAATTTTTTAGACCAATCAGCAAGCACCAAAAGTGATATATGTACCTGCAATTAATAACTGCGCCATTGCCACTATGACTTCAACCAGGGCTCGCTCGTTTTCGACCCAGGAGCTGGTGGCCTTGGTTGAGGTCATGGACCGTCGGCTGGGGCCCAGGGGCCCATATGTGTCCAACATGGACAAGCGGCGGGCAGCATTATACGGCCCGCCGCCTAATATACACCCGGACCGGCGTCCGCAGAAGCCTGGCACAGGTGGAGCGCCGCTGGTCTGACCTGCGCCGGCGGCAGCCAGTGTTACTTTGCTCTATTCGCCGCCATATTGCCCGATGTAAGTTTTTATTTACTAGTATGTCTGCGTTTTTTTGCAATGTTTTCTGTACTTTTTATAAATATGTTCCTGAGTATGTGGGTGTATATGGGTGTATATGGGGTGTATAGGGGGTGTATAGGGGGTGTATATGGGGTGTATATGGGGTGTATAGGGGGTGTATAGGGGGTGTATAGGGGGTGTATAGGGGGTGTATATGGGTGTATATGGGGTGTATATGGGGTGTATAGGGGGTGTATATGGGGTGTATATGGGGTGTATAGGGGGTGTATATGGGGTGTATAGGGGGTGTATATGGGGTGTATATGGGGTGTATATGGGGTGTATAGGGGGGGTTTAAGTAGTTGCTCAGTTTTTGGGTGTAGCATATCAATTAGTTTGCATGATAAATGTCTGAAATATAACAGCAATGATAATTTGGAAGGTTATGAGCATGACTAATGTGATTTTTTCTTTCCCCCTTTTTTATGAAACCCAATCTTCGATTTCTATGCCATCAACATGAACATTTCAGCACGGGCAAGGGCACGCATAGAAGCCCGGGAGCAGGCAGCCCGGGAGCAGGCAGCCCGGGAGCAGGCAGCCCAGGAGCAGCCAGACGAGGAGGAGGAAGAGGAGGAGGAAGAGGAGGAGGAAGAGGAGGAGGAAGAGGAGGAGGAAGAGGAGGAGGAAGAGGAGGAGACAATGGGTCCAGCTGGGGCCCACCAAATTTCTACATCCCCTTCCACCAGCCACTCCCCTACCCCCACCCACACCCCTACCCCCACCCCCTCCCCAACCCCCACCCCCTCCCCAACCCACACCCCTACCCCCACCCCCTCCCCCTCCCCAACCCCCACCCCCTCCCCAACCCCCACCCACACCCCTACCCCCACCCCCTCCCCCTCTGGTATTCCCACTCTACTGAAAACCTGCACCAGTTCCCTAGCTATCGCTTTGGTTGTGATAGTGCGTAAAGGGACAGCCTCAGGATATCGAGTAGCGTAGTCCATTATTACCAAAATATACTGATGGCCCCGAGCGGATTTTAACAAGGGCCCCACGAGATCCATGGCTATTCTGTCAAATGGGACCTCTATAATAGGCATGGGAACTAGTGGGCTCCTGAAATGAGGTCTAGGGGCATGATACTGGCATTTTTTTCTCTTTTTGTAAACTTGATGCATATGTGGCAAGTATCCAAATCTCTGAATACTGCATTTTCGGAGGTTTGGCCACAGTTTAAAGCTTGTTCATACAGATGGCGGCTACACCTCCTAACAGATCTGATGTCAGTGTGGCAGTCCCATTTTAAGAAAATAGTCCTACAACTCAACATGTGCTTGGTTGAGCGTCTGATGTGCAAGGCAATTTAAGGATGTTTAGGGGATGGGTTAGTGGGCAGAGTAGTGCTTTGGTTATGGCTGGACATGATCCCTGCTGTGGCATGACCACTTTCTGTACTGCAGCACACTAAATTATTGACAACTTCATCCAGGACAATAGATCAGCCATACATTTACTGATTGTGATCGTTACCACAAATGCAGAGCCATCTCTAACTGATTTCATGCCCTAGGCAAGATCTTGGACGGGGCCCCCGAGCCCCACCACTAGTTCCACATTTGACCATCACCCAGCAGAACAGATCACAGCAGCAGTCAGCAAAACCCATAACCCCATAGCAATTATTATTTTGGTACCCTTTCCAGCAAGAGCATTGGCACCCTCCCTCCCATATTTTAAATAGGTACAGTGCATGCTGAAGGTGTGCGGGCCAAACAAGGGAAGGGGTGTAGTCACACATTATTTATTATGTCCAAGGCTTGGCATTCCCCTAGGCATTCCAAATTCCCTAGGCATTTGCCTAGTTTGCCTATGCCTAGGGCTGGCTCTGCACAAATGGGTTAATTGGCATTTCTGGACAGCAACCATGCGATTGCTTGGAGCTTTTCTCTCTCAGAGTGCCATGGACATGTAAGCTGACTTCCTTGCTCAGTCGTAGAGTACAAATAGGACATTTGTTTCAACTATATCTTTTATCCCATCATGGTCTGTTGTAGACCAGATACTAATGATGACAAGTGTGGATGTGGGTGGCATAGGCTTCCACATGCAGCCACACGGGTTATTAGTATACATAGCTGGATTTTTGCATAAACTAGAAAGCAGGCTGCCCAGGGGCGTAACTACATTTTGGGTGCCCCCCGCCGTTAAAGGGAGGGCGCCCGTGCGCCCGCCCGCTCACCCCGCCGCATCAACCCCGCCGCACCAACCCCACCATCCCCCGCAGTCTTACCTACGTTCAAGGAATAAAGAGTAAGTGGTAGACACACAGAGAGTGTCTGTCACTTTAAGAAGCGCGAATCTGCGCGCAGACAGAGAACTGTCTGCTAAATGGGTGCGGACATTTTGTGGTGGTCCTCATAGCAGAAGAAGGGAGCCGGGACCAGCGCCGCGTACTGAAGACAGGTAAAGACTGCGGGGGATGCCGGCGGGGCGGCGGGGTGTAACTATAGCACTGCAGCCCCCGGCACCCGCACATGCACAGCACCCCCCCGCGCGGTCGCGGGGGCTGCGGTGCTATAATTACGCCACTGAGGCTGCCACTGCCGTACTGATAAGCAGTCACCTATATGTCTGACTCAGAGTAAGTTCCTGATAATAATAAGATAACGCAGCACTCACTTAAATATTATTATTGGGCCTGAGGGCCAGATGTATCAAGCTTCAAAAAGTGATAAAACAGAGAGTGATAAACAGCCAACCAATCAGCTCCTACCTGCCAAGTTACTGTCTGGTTTTGAAAAATGTCAGGTAATAGCTGATTGGCTGGTTGTTTATCACTCTCCACTTTATCATTTTGTGAAGCTTGATACATCTGGCATAAAAGAGGAAAAAGTAGTGTCTGTATATGGCACACAATGGATCAAATATTGGTATTAATATTTTTGATCCCTTGTGCGCCATATAGAGACACTACTCTTTCCTCTTTTTCGCCTTGTTTAACTATATTGTCAGAGTCAGTAATGGTATATCATAGATAATTCTCTGCAAAATATCAAACAAATTAGACCTGGTACGGTAGCCCCCCCGTATCCTATAATGGGCCTGAGAGTTTGGTTATTGTAATGGAAACTGCGCTAGTCTAAGCAGCTCTTATAGAAAGGATAGTTATTGGGTAATTGAAAGAGCGCTAAAATTAATTATTGATGTAAATATTGGGCATTGAAATTAGTGGGAAAAAAAATGTGAGAAAAAAATTGGGATAGGATAAAGACTAAGGCCCTTATTCTGATTGACGCGGACTTTACCGCATTCTTACGGATCGCGTCTTTTCGGCGTCTGCGCATGCGTGGAGAACGCAACGCGCATGTGCCACGCCTTGACTCCGTACCAGTTCGGCCAAATCCCGTACAAAACTGTTCCCCGCAATCAGTCGGGAAATATGGGCGTATTATGGGCGTCATTCGGAATGTCACATGGGCGTAGTTTCAAAGTGGGCAAAACGGGGCGGAAACATGGGCGGACACGGGGGAGTACACTTATGTTGGGGGGCGTACATTCGGATAGCACTCCGAATGCACGCGATCAAAAGGGGAAGAAATGTGCGGTGTCCACAAGTGTACTATTGCTTTGCGGACACCACTCGTTCATGCGGTAGGCGAACGTACGCCTAATGACTACAAGCATTAACACCTGAACCCAATAGAATCTACTCCTTTACTCATTACTCACTAATAGGCCGCTTGTCAGTGCTTTAATTGAAACCATTGCTGCTTCAAGGAACCCTTCCTAAACACCCACATATCCTGTACTTGTCAGACACTTTAAAACTGCTAACAATGGACATGACAGAATATTAATACTAGCAATACACATGTGTATTCGACATGTACTCATGAAACCACACATTTTTGGGTAAAGTAAAAAAATTTATTTCTATACATGTCACAGTCAATGCCACTGTGATGCAATGACCAAAAAATACAAAATCAAAAAAATAAACAACATGGCAGGAATGTAGCAAAATAAATAATAATACAAAACAAATATAATTGCACACAGATGGACTCCAGCACCTCCTATGTGCCACTGCACATGCAGCCAGTGGGAAATGAGGATGCTGCTGGCCCTTCTACAGCAGGGCAACCTGCACCTGACCATTCTACAGCAGGGCAACCTACACCTGGCCCTTCTGCAGCAGGCCAACCTGCAGCTGGCTCATATGCACCATCAGCAGAATCATTTGGAACACAACCGGGGACTTCACAAGATAGTACCATGGCCATCACTTCAAGTACAGCTGACAGTAATGGCAGGCAAAAGAGGGCAACAGGGGAACCAAAAAGGACATATGAAGCAAGGGCTCATCTGGTTACCCTCAGCACGTGATTGGACACAAGAAGCTGACACACACAGCACAATGGAAGATTTGGGACCACATAACGGTGGAGATTAATGCAGCCACAAGTTCATTTGCGACCACGTTTGGCCTTGGTAGGCTCCTTGGCCTGTGCAGCAGCTCTTCGGGGACGGCCAGATGCTGGGGCAGGTGGAGCAGATGATGTTGAGGGGTTGGCTGGTCTACCCCTCCTGCCAGCAGGGAGTGTTGCCGGTGGTAATGCACCAGAAACGGATGACATTAGGACCCTGTTGCTGGTAACCAGCTCCACCATAAGCTCATTATGGTGGAGGAGGAGATCATTTTGGCGGGTGGCTTGCTCGGCCAGCACCTGAGCACTTGCAGCCATGGCCTGATGTGACTGAGCCATGGCCTGCATGCTCGCAGCGATGGCCTGCTGGGTGCTGACCAAGCTCGCCAGGATCTCCTCGGTCCTATGCATCCGTTCTGATGCCAAGTCTCCCTGCTGGTTGATGTCCCCAAGCATCTGTGCCAAGGCGGCCAAATCGGCTTGGGCCGATGGCTGCTGCTGCACAGGCCTACCACTGGGGCCAGGTGGCACGGACTCCTCCACCTCCTGAGCAGAGTCGGCACCAAGCGGTGGGGTGTCTGTGGAAAAAGATAAACACAATTAGGAGACATTCTAAGATAATTACTTGCACAAGTTTATGGCATGACCAATATTTACCTTCCAGCAAAGACGCAAACACTTCAGCTGGGGCCTCGCTATCCATCGTGCTCACCCCCCTGATCTCCTCTACTGATATACAGCTCTCGGCCATCAACTCCAGGGGGGTGAGCTCTAGCCCTGATGGCATGGGCCCGGCCCCAGATGTCTGGCTGTGTTCCCACCGCTTGGTCATCTTCCTCTTCAGGTTGGTTTTGAAGTCCTGCCACCTGCAATGTAAGTTGACATATTAATACATGTCACTCCAGATGTTAGCTGTTGCAGCCATTGCTCTGTGCTACATATTACGACATGTGATTAATGTCCAAAAGATAATATTATATGCAACTATGATATCCACCGTTACAATACACATTCACAATCACCCTACTCTAACTCTCACCGAAATAACATGGCAATAATGTATGTGTATCGTAACAACCTCACGGGCCATTTGCTAAATCCATCTAAGCATCAATTCAATCATTACTTGGCTATTACTGGGCACATGTATGACAAAACAACTTGCCTCTTCTTCACATGGTCCGTCTCACGAACTTGTGGCGCTACTTCATTAATCTCTGCCGTTATCTGTTCCCAAATCTTCCATCTGCGTGTGTGTGTCAGCTTCTCCGATGGACACTCAATCCAATCACGTGCTCGGGGAACCAGGATGGCAAGCTCCTGTGCTTCATATGCCTTATTTTTTTTGGGTGGTTCCTCTGTTGCCCTGGCTCTCCCCTTGCCACGTCCTTGGCCACGCCCCCTGTCACGTGTCGCTGCACTTGAAGTGCTGGCCATGGTACTACCTTGTGAAGTCCCCGGTTGTGTTCCAATCAATTCTGCTGATGGTGCATATGAGCCAGCTGCAGGTTGGCCTGCTGCAGAAGGGCCAGGTGTAGGTTGCCCTGCTGTAGAATGGTCAGGTGCAGGTTGCCCTGCTGTAGAAGGTCCAGCAGCCTCCTCATTACCCACTGGCCGCATGTGCAGTGGCACATAGGTGGTGCTGGAGTCCATCTTGTCAAATAGTTGCTGCAGATCTGGGTCCACCTCTGGTTGTGATCCAGACATGTTAGCAACAACATGGTCACCTTCTAATACACCTTTATATACTGTTTGTGTAGCCTGTTTGGCGGACATCAGCGGCAGCTGCGTTCCGTGCGTGAGCGTACGTCGCTGTTTTTTCGCGCCGCATACGGTGGCGGAAATTCCATTGTGTAAAACCTGGCGAAAGTTCTACATGAAATACTGGGCACCAATGCTAACATTGCATAGAATCTTCTGATACACCTGTGACTATTGCACAATACACATGCTATTTGCTAGCATGACATGACATTTGATTCATGACTACTGTGGTATTGTGGCGTTTGTTTGCAAGCTAAAAGTAGCCCAATCCCTTAGATAATCCAGGCCACAAGTCATGCAATACTCATCTCTACTGTTATAGACCACACATGTGAGAGCCCTATAAATAGTGACTTGCTGCTAGAATCATTTGTCTCCAGATCTGGACTTGTCAGGGTCTAAGGTAAGCTCTTCCATGCTCCTTGTAGATATGATATCCATTAACAATGTAAGTGTATGAATGTATGCACAATTGCCTCACTGACTACAGATTGTTGGGCCAGCAAAGTGCGTGTAGCATTATTGCAACATGTCACATGTTCACTATTTCACTCACAGGTCTTAAACCTGTGTGGGTTCATCTATTGCAGGACAACATGTCCCAGCAATAGATGAAATGTCTCATAGTACATGATGTCGGCAAAAAATGCTGACACCTTTATCTGAGTGTTTTGGACGGTGTGTATTGAGTTCATATTATTGTGTCATCATTATAGAGTCAAATGGATCTGAGGGATTTCACGGGGCGGCCATCTATTGTACGTATTGAAGGCTACAAATCTATTTGTAGTGGGATATGGCCATTATGTGCATAGGTGCATCAGTATTTATGTTCATTTCTTTATAGGTTGCTGAAGCAATGATGCGCTACATGGAGAGGAGGCTAAGGGCACTTGCGGCTCTCCCCACTCGTCGGCCAAGGAGGCCAGGACGTGCTAGAATCTATCGCACACGGGTGACTCTGTTTGCTATGCCCGATGATGAGGTACTTACTAGGTACCGGTTACCGCCACATGTCATTCTGGATCTGCTCACCTTAATTCAGAGCGATCTGGAACCTCTACACGGGATCACGACAGCAATTCCGCCTCACACACAGCTGCTGGCGGTGTTGCATTTCTGCGCCTCAGGATCATTCCAACAAGTAGTGGCAGTACTTGCTGGAATATCTCAGCCGGCCTTCTGCCGAATCCTGAGGCGTGTGACGTCGGCCATGTTCAGGCGCAAGGGGCACTTCATGGCCATGACATTTGCCACCGAGACCCTGCGCAGAAGCCAGCAGGCCTTCCATCAAATTGCTGGCTTCCCTAATGTGATAGGGGCTGTGGATGGCACCCATGTACCATTTGTGCCTCCATCTCGAAGTGAGAAGATATATAGGAACCGCAAATTGTTCCACTCACTGAACGTGATGGTGGTATGTGGCCCATCCATGGAAATTCTCGCCTTCAACTCGAAGTTTCCCGGAAGTGCCCATGACTCTCATGTCATCCGACAAACCAGGATATGGCAAAGACTCCAAGAGCTGGAAGGCCGTGATGCGTGGGTTCTGGGTGACTCCGGTTACCCATGTACGCCCTGGCTACTTACGCCGTACAGCTACCCAGCACCGGGCCCACAGGAGGCATTCAATCGGGCGCATGTTGCCACCAGGCAAGTGGTGGAGCGCTCAATTGGCCTTTTAAAAGGTCGATTTAGAGTGCTCCACCGCACTGGTGGTGACTTACAATATGCGCCTCAAATGGTGTCGAGGATCGTGGGCCTGTGTATATTTTTCCACAACATTGCTGTGCGGCGTGAGATACCCTTTGATGAGTGGGAGGTACCATCTGAGCCGCAAGATCCGCCCATGCGCCCATCCCGCGCCCCTGAATGCCGGAGGGGATACCAGCTGCGGGACTCTGTGGCGCAAAGATACTTCAGGTACATGTTATCGAGTTGACAGAACACACCAATTGTAGTCAAAATCAGCCCTTCAAATAAGTACAGTGTGTTAGTTGTCAGTGTTACAAAACGAAAATTAGCCAGCCTGCCCTCCTAATGGCAAAGAAATAGGAGATATTTATCATATGTGCTTAGTTTTGGGGGAAGTTAAATATAGGTGCTAATTATTATACCTTGTTCAAGGGATCTTATGTGTTTGTTATATCTTCATTATTGTAGTTGATACTATCCCTGATGACTGGTGAGTACATTGATTTATTCTGTAATGTGTTGGGGATTTTTTCATGTGTTGATGTCTGATTTGTTTGCATATATATAGATATATATATATATATATATATATATATATATATCTATATATATGATATTTGAATTTATTCACATGTTTCAACATTTCAAGGAGCAGGCAGCCAGGCAGGCAGGCAGGCAGGGCTGGTGTATAATGCTGGTCTCAGGATACCTGCAAGTGTGTGTATGTGTCTTTTACACATAAATGTACGCATACACATAGATGCATAGAGTAAGTAATGCTAACTACAGCTATGCGTTGCTAAGCTATAGCACGCGTTGCTTGGCGGAGCGAGGCGTCATTGGATTTGCTAAGTGCATACACACTGTGTTTTATATATATCAGATTTGTTCATTGCCATACATCAACACTACTGTTTTGAAGGCATGCGAATTTGTCACCATTTGTGTTGGCGCAGAGACGCTGTTCATGTAAAGATGAACAATAAAGTTATTAACACAAATAACTGTGATCAACCAATGCCACCACCTGATTGGTTGATAGATGCCATTGTCAACATGGCGGAGACACGAAGGGCAGAACCCTTCACACATGCGGAGCTGAGGGTTCTTGTCTCCGTCATGGAGACAAGGCTGGGCCGTGCGGGGCCCTTCATCACAAACCGCCATAAGCGGAGGGCGTATGCTGCGGCAGGGCGCCGTATTTACGCCCGCACTCGGGTGCGGAGGTCCCTCGGGCAGCTGGAGAGGCGGTGGTCGGACCTCCGCAGGCGCCAGCCCCAGCTGCTCCAGCAAATCAGGGGCGAAATTGCTGAGTGTGAGTATTTTAGCTATGAAATTACGCACTTACAACATAGCATCTAGAAACAATAAAATGTGTCTCATGATAAGTGGGTGTCCATGGGTTTAAAAGTCCATAGACTGTTATGTGTGCTTCTTCCTGGTTAACATGCAGTCATGTGGCTTTTATATGTAATGCCATAGCATTGAGGATTCTGATGCATACAATGTGCCAGATCTAATATGTGTTACACATTGATAAATGCCTGGGTTGTAATGTGTGAACAAATTACTAACAATCACATAATAATTTAAATGTCACAATTTGGAGTCCATTAACAGTAAGGAGCTACTTTCCTGCATCGTTTGCCATCATTATCACCCTTCCATGTATGTCTTGTTATGGATTAATACATGTGCACCAATGACCCGACATTGACCATGATGTTTTTTTCTACCACACAGCACGAGCCCGAGCCCGACAGGCCCGTGAAGAGGCGGAGGCAGACCTGGCCCAGGAGGAGGCCCAAGACCCGGAGGAGGAGGTGGCGGCAAGGGTGGAGGAGGAGGAAGTGGAGGAGGAGCAAATGTTGGAGGAGATGGTGGAGGAGGTGGTGGAGGAGGAGGAGGTGCGTGAGGAGGTGGTGGAGGAGGATGTGGAAGCGGAGTTGGTGGCGGAGGAGGAGGTGTTGGTGGCGGAGGAGGAGGTGGAGGAGGAGGTGGTGGTGGTGGAGGAGGAGGAGGAGGAGGAGGAGGAGGAGGAGGTGGAGGAGGAGGTGGAGGAGGAGGTGGAGGAGGAGTTGGAGGAGGAGGTTCTTGTGGCAGAGGAGCTGGCGGAGGAGGGGGCTGAGGAGGCCACGGTTGCCCCGGACGATTCTGATGACGAGGGGGAGGAGGCGTGCCAGGCCCCGGAGTCCCAGCAGATCGGTATGTTAACATAATGCATCATTCATGAAGTAGTTGTACTGGTATTTGTTATGTAGCACTGGTGATAAAAAATTTTGGGCCCATACTATTCATATAGACCCCAAAGTGGGTAGCTACAGATACAGGTACGGGTTAGATGGGGTGTCCAAGGCATCCCTTTCATCCAGGACACCTCTCAATTACACAGGTTTGTGGGATGGGTTGGAGGTCCATTTTGACTGCCACATAACCGTTGTAGTTAAACAGGATCCAGGAGTAAAGGGATGAGTGGATCATTTGTGGATTAAAATCACCTGCTGCAAGCGTAGATTATGACCCATCAAATAGTGGAATCTATATTGTTGGTGAATGTTATTTATAAACTCTAGGATGTATGCTATAAATGGAGTAGGGGCCAGCCTACCTTGGAATGGAGTCAGAAGTTGCCAGTGTCCCAGGAGCCTCCTCTACCTAAACACCCCCTGTAGTTCAGATTGTTTTTTTGCCCTCACAGAATTGTAGGTTGGTTTAGACAGAATTATGATTTTGAGGATGTGTACTGTGCATTCCTGACATTTGCATAACTCCCATGCCACGAACCATCACTGAACTTAGACTGAGCAGATTGTGACAAGTTCTTATTGACGGAGGCCATGACATGCTTGTCATTGGTTAGTCATGGGTGGGTTGTGACTGAGAAGAAACAATATGACTGTTATGTCTTCTGCAGAGTAAAGGGTAGAGGCCAAAAAAGACAGTATGTAGTAAATAAGTTTGCATGTATGTATATATGTATGTGTCATATCTATTTATCTATGTGTGTCTCTATCTCTCTACATAGATAGATATATATATATATATATATATATATATATACACACATGTCACCTAGCATTTGTGCAATTTATGTCGCAGTATGTGAAATGTATGCATGAATAACATGACTAATTTTTGCCCCTTTGACATGCCCACAGATGACACCACACCGGCAGATGAGGGGGTGCGTGGGGCCGTCCTGCGAGCGGAGCACCATTTGAGGCTCCTTCTAGCAGACCTGCAGGACATCCGAGATCTGCTGCTTTAATTTAGTATTTTATATTTTTTTTTTTCTATGTTAATGGTGTTTTTAAATAAATTCTTTATGCAAGTTCACAGTTGTTGGTTTTATTTGCACTTGAAACAGTATATGTGTAGATTGTTTATAATCTTTTACACAGGGTGTAATACAAACCATTGCACTTACATTGCTGTAAGGGTTAATGTGTGCAATGCATGTGTTAGGCATGCTTGTAAGGATATATTGGCATCTAATTGATTCCAATTCCAAATAAGCAGTTTTTTATGAGGATAGGTAATTGAATAAGTGGGTCATGTGATGTCTTGCAGAAGATACTTAATAGTGGGTTGTTTGGCGTAAATACTCCGCTTACGTGCGGTAGCACCGCTTGGCTCCCGTTCGGATGCGGTATTCCCGAGCATACTCTGTAATACTCTGTAATACCGTGCCGAATCTGAGTGTTTCTCCCGCACACGCATGGTTTGTATGTCGTCCGTAAACACGCCCTGTTCTTAAAGAGTGAGTCCGTCCGAATGCGGAGGACACGTGGGCGTTTCTACGGACGATGGCAGCATGCGGCAAAACACCGTAGCGTGCGGACCGCTCCGTAAGAATGCGGGAATATCCGCACCGATCAGAATAAGGGCCTAAGAGTGGTACCTGTGAAGAAAAAGGTTAATATAATGTTTACACCCTTTTGGGGACAATGTTAGTGAGATTAGAAGAAGCCAGCTCTGGTCTGTCCCTAGCTTACCCTGTCTTCTATGTCTGCTTGTGGCCGTGATGTTACAGGCACGTGCAGGTATGATGATATTACTGCTGTTACGTGCGTCGATCGGCGCTGCCCAGCTACTGTTGTAGCGGTAGGGATCTTCTTATGCTGCAGCCGCTGTACACGCTGGCCGGGTCTCCCGATGGTGTAGGAAGTTCTACGCGCTGTAGATGTTTCTAGCGCTGCCCGCTGTGTACCGTGCGTACCGGAAGTGACCGGAAGTCGCCGGGAATCGCCGCTGATGGTCCAAACAGACTGATAGATGTTGGGGAATTTAGGTCTCAGAGTTCTCCTGGATCTTCTTCTTGGCTGTCCAATGCGTTTCGTGCGACCTGCGCACTTTTCCAAGGAATAATGTTTTGTGGCCAGCATTGTCTATTTATAGAGCAAAACTTTATTGAAAAAACCGGAAGTGATGTTCCGGAAATCTTAAAAAGTGGAGGGAACCACATGTTTTCCTGTTACTCACAGGGAAAAACAAATATCCTTCATTAATTCGAAGGGAAAAGAGATAAAAATCAGGAAAATGGATAAAAATAAGAAAAATGTAAAAAGGAGGGGTACCACTCTATAAAAATGCATTCAATTCTATGTCAATATTAAGGCCTGCAGGTTCAAGTGTCTTCATGTCGAAAATCCATTTAGTTTCATTTTTTTTAAGTTCATTCACTAAATCGCCTCCACGCCAATTCCTGTTAACTTTTTTTATAACTGTGCATTTAAGCCCCGCTGGGTTTTTTGCATGTTTTTCACAGAAATGGTTGGAAACGCTATGGGTTTTCAGTCCCTTTGAGATGTTGTAGATGTGCTCTGCAAAACGAATCTTGGCTTTCCTTTTTGTTTGCCCGATATATTGCAGACCACAGTTACATTCTAATAAGTAAATGACTCCTTCTGTATCGCAGGAAAGTCTGTCTTTGATTCTGTACTCTTTACCAGTTTGATTTGATTTGAAAACGGTGGTTGGCTTAGTTGATGTTTTCTTATTTCTACATGCCTTACAATTTAGGCAATCGAAGAAACCTTTATTTTGAACTAAAGTGGTGTTGGAAGAGTCTTTGGTGTAACTTGTGACAAGGGCCCTTATTCTGGTTGGTGCGGATATTCCCGCTTGCGTACGGGCCGCCGATGTTTATCTTCTGCGCATGTGCAGAGGTCACTCTGCGCATGTGCAGACGATTTCGCGGCAAGGATTCTCTATACGCCGCACAGGGGGCGTAGAGGGGCGTGAGGGGCTACTTATCCTCATTACCCTATGCATACGCCCCGCGTTTCATGGGCGTTCCCATGCAAACGCGGGGCGTATGCATGGTAATGAGGCCGTGACGCGTGGGTACGGGGCGGGCATCTGACATCGCCGGATGTCAGCTGCCCGCCCCCATACAAGATTTCACACGGACAAGTTTCCGTGTGGTCTTGTGTTGCGGGACCTGGTGGAGCGTGCGGCCCTGCATTCGATGTTCGGCGACCATCGAATGCAGGGGCTGCTCCCACCATGGAGGAGGCGTATCCCCGTCCAATTTCATGCGGATCGCCACATATCCGCGTACGGACGGCCGTGGCGATCCGTATGGAAGGCGGGGATTCGCCTGCACGGTCGGAGCCGCATATGCGGCTCCAGCCGCACCAACCAGAATAAGGGCCAAGGTGACTTTTTATGTTTTTTGCTTTGCGATATATTATTTTTGGTTTATTGGGAAGAATGGGTTTTAATGCTTCGTCCAGCTGGAGGACGTGCCAATGTTTTCGAATCATGTTTTCGATTACTTCTGTATTGCTGGTGAATTGTGTGAAGAAGGCCAAGTTGAAGTCTTCCTGTTTTTTCTCTTTTTTTTTGTAGGTAATAAGATCTTTCCTATCTGTACTGTTAATTTTGTCAAGTTGTTGGTCTAGTAGGGTTTCTTTATATCCTTTGGCCATAAAGTTCTTTTTCATTTCTTCACTTTGTGTTTTAAAGGTTATGTCGTCTGTGCAGTTTCTGAGAGTTACCATCTTACCTATAGTCGATCTTATAGGTAATTAAAATTGTGTTTTTAAAGATTTCAAACACAAAGTTTCCTGGTTTGGTCCCGGCGTCAAGCCCCATTTACACAGCAATCTGACCTGGTTTGGACCCGGGTCAGGCCTGTTTACACTGAACCTGGGTCAGCTTTGCTTTTCCCTTTTGATGTCAATAAAATTGACATTTTAGAAGGGCTGATAAATATGACTCCACAAAAGGTAACAAAAGGGAGGGGTGGGGCTTGCTCCCAGCATTGCAGCAATGATGGCAGATTTCCTGTTTGTTTTCAACTTTTTGCTGTTTTATACGGGTATGGGTCATAGGGTTGACAAGGGGATGGTCGACATGCATTAGGTCGACCACTGAAGATTGATATGCGTCAATGTCGATATGTCTAAAGGTCGACATGGGGTTAGGTCATCACAAGCATTAAGTTGACATGGGGAAGGTCGACAGTCAAAAGGTCAACATGGGGTTTTTCACCTTTTTATCCCGAATGTCGACATGGACACTAAAAAAGTGCACAGTGCCCCCCCCCTTCCCGCATCGCTTCAGGCATGGTGCTTAACTGCGCTCAGCAAACTATTTTATTCTCCCACCATGGCCTAGTGGATGGTAGAGCATGGAATACTGCCTGTCGTGACACAATGTCTGCTCAAAAAAAAGTGAAAAACCCTATGTTGACCTTCCTCACATTGACCTAATTCCTATCTCACCTGTCCCCTCCCTCCCTTTCTCCTGTGCTCTCTGGAATTTTAGATCACTCTGTAACAAGCTGCCAACTATCCACGATCTCTTTATCTCTCACTTTTTTAACCTTCTCGCCATCACTGAAACCTGGCTCTCCGCCTCTGGCACTACCTGCCCTGCTGCCCTCTCTTATGGAGGCATCTACTTCACACACTCGGTCAGACCTGATGGCCTCCAGGGTGGAGGAGTGGGCATCCTCCTCTCCCCCAACTGCACCTTCCGTGTCATTTCACCTGAGCCCTCCCTCACATTCTCCAGCTTTGAGGTACACACTATCCGCCTCTTCTACCCCATTCACCTCCTTGTGGCTGTAATCTACCGCCCCCCTGGTCCCTGCTCCCCTTTCCTTGATGACTTTGCTGAGTATCTTCCACACTTTCTTGCCTCTGACCTCCCCTCTATCATCCTCGGTGACTTTAACATTCCTATTGACATCAATAATGTTGCCTCCTCTAATCTTCTTGACCTTTCCACCTCCTTTGGACTTTCTCAATGGACCTCCACCCCCACTCATAATCTTGGACACTCCCTTGACCTAGTCTTCACCTACCATTGTAATCTCTCTGATTTCTCTAATTCTTCCTTCCCACTCTCTGACCACAATCTGCTCTCTTTCACCCTCTCCCCTCATTGCCCAGACCCACAGTCACCAGACATGACCTCGGGTTTCTTGACCCTACTGTTCTGTCTTCCCTGGAGACTTTCCTCTCTCCTCTTTCCACCATGACCTGCCCCAACCAGGCTGCCTCTTTCTATTACTCTTCTCTCACCTCTGCTCTCCACTCTGTAGCCCCCCTCCACACTGTCCCCCTCCGACGCTCTAAACCCCAACCCTGGCACAACAAACTAACATGATTCTTGCAAAAATGTGCACGCTCTGCTAAACGCCTCTGGAGGAAGTCTCACTCTCTGGCAGACTTCCTCTATTTCAAGTTTATTCTCTCCTCCTACAGCGCTGCTCTCTCCTCTGCCAAACAATCTTACCAGTATCTTGAAGACATGTAATGAGTATGGTGAGCAGTCTTCGGGTGGTGGTGCCACATGTCAGTAAACAAAACAAACATCAGATATACTTCATCCCACCATTCCCTGAGGGCCCTATGGCCAATCCGCCCCTTCACAGAATCTCATCTATATAATAAGTTGAAGAGTCTGTGTGCGTGTGTGTGTGTGTGCGTGTGTGCGTGTCCGTCACATTGCGGACACACCGTGGCACTCAGAGACACCAAATTCAGCAACAAGATACCTCTGGACCCGGTGGTGTGCACCTCGAAGCCGTTTTTGGGAAATTTCACTTAGAAATTTAAAAAACACCAAGTTGTAATTTTCCTTCATTGATGTTCTGGGGAAAAGATCGATGATCTGTGAAACCGTTTGCGAAGGAACAACTCCACACCTGATTTCATTGCTGTCATTGAGTATGAATGACACATTCTAACATTATGCATACCTCCCAACATGACCCTCTCCATGAGGGACACAATGCTCTGTTCCTGGACTTTCCTCCTAATGTATAATTACCATCACCTGTGGTGAAACACTTTTCTTATTGGCAAACCTGTTCAACACAGGTGATGGCAATTCTACATTTTAAGGAAAGTCCAGAAGTAGAGTAGTTTGTCCCTGGAGGGGGTCATGTTGGGAGGTATGCATTATGGTGAAGGCTTTAAACAATTATGAAATAATTGAGGATATACATAGACCACACAACACACACACACACACACACACACACACACACACACACACATACACATTGTACAGGCACACACACACACACACACACACACACACACACAGTACACCACATACGCACACAACACACACATTTATACGTAGAGCACCTCACACACTTACACATTGGACAGATAGACACACACACACACACACACAACACACCACATGCAGTACAGTACAAATCCATACACACTACAACACACACCCAAAAACAGTACAACAAACACACAGAACACACACACTTAAACATTGCCAGGATACGCAAAGCACACTACACACAAATATATACGTAGCACACATCACAAACTTACACATTCGGCAGATACACACAACACAACACTCACAGTACAACACACACCCACATTCACTACAACACACATCCAAAAACAGTACAATACACAAAACACACACTTAAACATTGCACACAGCACACTACACACACACAGATTTATACTGTACATAGCACACCTTACGCACTTACACATAGGGCAGATACACACAACACACACACATAACATACCTCTAACAGCACAACACACACCCACATTCACCACACACACCCAAAAAACAGTACGACACACACAAAACACACACTTAAACATTGGACAGATACAGACAATACAACACACACAACCACATACACTACAACACACACACAAAAACAGTACAACACACACAAACACACAGAACACATAAAAAATAATTTGCCATTTATTTAACCGTCTGTACCGGCAAATAAAAACTGTACCTAATGTACCGTTTCTACTTTGTTCCCCATATCCGTCTCTCCAGTCCTCCAGCCTGTCAATGTGCTCCCCGGCCAGTTGCACTGAGAAATCTTTGTCCTGGCCAATGCACCCATTGATCAATACAAAGTGGGTACACTGCACTCACCCTGTTAGTCAGTTGGATACCAGGCACTGCTCTGCCTTAAGGGTTTCCCAGACTCTTTTGGTTCATAGATAATGTTTGGTCGATGGGCATGAGCGCTGCATGCATTTGTTTGAATGTTATGAGTGTAAGAAGTTGAAGAATAAGACTGAGATGAAGATTTGTCACGTTATAGTGTAAAATTTACTCAATAAATCGTGAAAAAAATATGTGTACATAGAAGTACAGTACAATCAAGAAATGAAAGAAGGATTAAAAAATAAATTCTGATTCAAACTGATAATTGTTTGGATGGCGGTTGCGAAACAAATCTATAGGTGGAGCGGGTATGGATATTGTGGGCATAATTGGTGTTTGGTACACCTACAGGGGGTCCCCAGTTGATGAGAAATTCTCACTACTGTCTCACCGTAGGGAGATTTCCAATTGGGGTACAGGTGGTCTATTAGGGACCCCTTTACAATCCCGTTGGTCTCTTCTCCTGGAGCCTACGGTCTCCCTCAGTGATTGACTATCATTAAGGGAGACTGTAAGCTCAAGGAGAAGAGACCTACAGGATTGTAAAGGGTCCCTAAAAGACCACCTGGACCCCAATTGGGAATCCCCCTATGGTGACACTGTGACCGTGACACTGTAGTGAAAATCCCATCAATTGAGGGCCCCCAGTAGGTGTAACAAACACCAATTATGCCCACAATATCCATACCCTCACCTATAGATTTGTTTCACAACCCACCCCATCCAAACAATTATCAGTTTGAATGAGAACTTATTTTTTAATCCTACTTTCATTTCTTGATTGTACTTCTAAGTACACTTACATTTTTTGCACGATTTATTGAGTAAATTGTACACTTTGTAACATGGCAATTCTTTTTCTCAGTCTTATTCTTCAACTTCTTAAACTCCAAACCTTATCAATGCATCCATTGATGATTGTGATGGCTGGATCAGTGGATTGTAGGGAAGAATTTGGCCCTTTGCACCCATTCCCAGTTGTGCGGATAGTGTGCGTCGCGTCATGACATCATGTGGCCAGGCCCGCGGACCTGCTCCCACACTCAGGGGCTGCCCCACTGTTTGGTAGAGATGCTCGGTGCATGTGCTTTACAGATCCCCAGACCTCAGAGACTGCTGCAGGCAGGTTCGGTGAGGGGAGTGGCAGTGGCAGGGAGCAGTGAATTTTTAATTAATTATGGCGCGGTAAGTAACGCCCACCCCGGACCCCACGCACTCAACGCCTGTAATTACACACCCTAGAAACTGTACCATTGAAAGTATAGAAATTGAGGTGTGGACATGTCCCTTTCTGATTTTGTACCGATTTCTGACCCTCAGATGTTGGAGGATATGTCATACAGTAGGTGCTAAATCTCAGGAGTGGATGTGGAATTCATCAACACATACAAGTTTTCAACTCAGGAGCGTTGTGTTTCAAACAACAACACCACACCTGATTTCATTGCCATCATTGAGTATCAATGCAAACACATTCTAACATTATGGTGGAATCTATAACAAATTACAATCTTAGGTCTTTGTCACAGCATACTGTAAGATGACATTTTTCAGCAATTTTGGAAATAAAGAAACCCCAAGGTTTTCCCGGGCAACGCCGGGCGGGTCAGCTAGTACAAAGAATAAGGGAATTATTAGGTTTAATGACACTAGTATGCACAGAGCCAAGGGTTGCTATTAGTTTTTATACTCAACCTTCAGATGTTTTCTGTACTGCTCTGTCCCTCATCTGCAATTGTACTTATAGTTACAAGTCCTTATACAGCCCTTTTATTTTATTTTCATTGCAGATCTTCTCCTGCAACTTCCAACTGTAGTAACTGAACATATTAACGTTCCATCTTCCACGGAATTATAATTTTATCTATTTTAGGCCTTCATTGAATCTTTCACATTGCAATTCACTCCAGCATTTTCAGAAAAGAATTCCAAGGGATTATTCTGCAAGTGCACTTTCAGGTCCATCGAGTAAACTAATGCTTCGTACTATTTTTCTACCATGTTTTACACTATTTGCTTGTAGTTGGGATCTTTGAAGTTCCCCAAGAACAACTTTACAACTTTCTTAAAAGCATTCCAATCCTCTTTTTCAGAAATTTCCATTTTTTGTTTTTCAAACTCATTGAATGTTAGGAGTTTTCCAATTGCCTTCTTTCAATTTGACACCTGACAGACTCATTTTGGCAAAACCTTTATGAAATGCTTCATGTAAAAAAATAGGTACAGAGCTTTTTATGGATTCAACCAGATTTTCAAAAATATTTTTTCTTCCATCCAGGAAATTTTTTCATCACGCTTGCCCATTGTTTTTGAACTGGTGTCTTCCAAAAAGAATTCTTTCACAGTAGATTGTCAAATGATACTAAATGTTGTAAACAATGGGGCAAAAATGTAAATAGTGGGTTTCTACATAAGAATAGACAAAGTGATGATTAGGGAAATTACATTTCGTTTTATGAAAAAAAAATGGTATGTGTTAGAACAGGCATGTCCAACGTTGGCCCTCCAGATGTTGTGAAACTACACATCCCAGCATGCTTTGCAATAGTTTTAGCATTCTCTAATAGCAAAACTGTGGCAAAGCATACTGGGATGTGTAGTTTCACAACATCTGGACATGCCTGTGTTAGAATTTTAAAATAATCTTCCACTGCAGACCTTTAACTAGGGTGGCCAATCCCTACATATGGAATTCAGAACTGAAAAACTGTCAATCTCAGAGCAGTCGCAAGAGGTGTCGAAGATGTCGGGAAGATGCGGGGGATGCAAAGAGTGTGGGGGGACAGTGCATGCAGCACAGAAGGGGGGAGGTGGCTGAGAGTGAGGATTTGATGCAAGGGAACACGTGATGGAGGGGGTATGTGGGGACCGGCAGACAGGGTGTGCAAGGGCCAGTGGAGGGGGAGGAAGGTGCATGGCTACACAGCGGGACTTCTACCATCACATTGTGTAGCCGCACAGCCTGTTTTCTGGGCAACGCCTGAGCCAAGCGCTGCTGGTGCTCAGTGCTACAGTACCTGGCAGTAAGAGATGAAATGCTGGTCAAAAAGGCCCAAAATCCCAGAATTCCAGTGATGCTGACCCTGGAATTGCATCCCTACCTGTTACTTTTCACTGACGGATTTACATATGGTGATCAAGTGAAACATTAATTAGGAGCTTTGAGTATGCTCCTATTGGGGCAGTTGTATCAATCAATGTTTCCAACTTCTCGTGGCTTATCGTTTACTAGCTTGGACTGTTTTCACCCTAATGTATCATTCTGCCATTAGTAAGTAACGTTAATCGTTAACTCACCTCTTCTCCTTATTTGCCTTTTTTTTTTTAAACTTACATCCCCTTTTGTGGCTGCCACCGTGAGTCTTCCTTAAGTAGCTGCTGCCACTGGTCCCCCTTATGAAAGCTGCCACCGCTGATCCCCCTGATATAGCTGCCACCGCAGGTCCCCTTGATGAGACACTCGTGTGCCTCATTTACATGAACATCGCCGTGACTCGAACTGTATTCATACTGTATGTACTGAATGAGACACTTGTGCGCCTCATTCCTGCGAAGATTGCTGCAGTTTCAACTGTACTGTGCAAGCTTGGGCAAATGGCCCGTTAAGTGTCCCGATCCCCATGGCACATAATAACTGCGGCCTGCAGTTCACGTAGCTGATGCTTAATATTGTGAACGCCAAACCCTAGACCGCCTCATTCTCAGCGGACGGTATTATGGCCCCGTCTGTATGGGATCACTCTTTACATAGACTCATAAGCAGTGGCTGCTATCACCAGGTGGCATAGGCTAGTGGATAACCATGCTGCTCTGCACACTGGAAACCCATGTTTGATTACTGTAATTTAATTAATTAATTTATTTTAATATAATTTATTAAAGTGAAACATTTATGAAAGTTATATTTGACATGTTTCCATAAAAACCTTTTTGTGTGACTCCATGCGCAGGAACCACAGCCCATGCTGTGCTGTGTAACATCTAGTACCTCACAATAACAATGAGTCTGTATGTACTGTATATGTGCCTTGCCCCAGCCAGATTCACTAAATCAGCCTCTTCAATTGCATTCTCTGTGAAAAGTCTCCCAGGGAAGGGGGAAGGGAGGCAGGGGTTGGGGTGGGCTGAATACAGTACCTTCAACACTAATCCACACTGAGAGTATCTGAGCTACTGTTGCTGTTACAAGCTGCAGCCACAGCTTCTTGCTACTGTTTGTCTTGTCTTTGTTTGTACCAGCATGCCAGGTTTTCATATGTATCCCTTGTTATGACTCCTCGTCAAGACAGGGGGTACTGTTACGAGCCACTTCTGGTGGGTCTGTATAAATGCAGCCTGACTCTTGTATTTGTTCTGTGTTCAATTTCACCTGTCACATAATTAGGCAATTAGCACTTGTGTGTCAGGGTGCTCACCTGCAGTGACTTTCTTTAATAAGGAGGCTTGTCCATTCTAGCTGTTCTGAATGGACATTGCTCCCTATATTACCTAGTCTGCCCTAAGCTCTGTGCTGGTTATACTGCTTATTTCTGGCTAGTGCAGCAGATCATACTGAGTCCTTGCCTGTATACCCTGATCCTATCCTGCTATGTGTTCACCTACCTGGATTCTGTTTCCTAAAGTTTGTTTAACTCTTCATGTGCTTGTGCTGTGTTTGGTCCTGTTTTTCCTAGCTGTTACTTGCTCCAGAGGAGCTTCTGTTTGTATCCTGGTATTATTCCTGTCTCCTGTTTGTAACTAGTATTGCCCCACAGTCTGGTCTCGCTGTATGTCCACCTGTGTCACTGTAATTGTCTATTCTGCTTTTGTGGGTTCCGTAACCAGTCTGTTTGTCTGCCAGTGTGTTGTCCCTTAGTACTACACTTACACTTAGATGCTATTAGTGACCAGCCATTGTTGTTCACTATTCTGTACTTACGGCTACATCTACAGTACAGTGTCACTAGTGTGTAACAACCACAACAGTGGTATGGTGCCATTGTAGTATATATTTGTTCTCTGTTTGTCCTGTGTGTCTGGTCCTTCCTTTTGTGTCCCAGTCTTGACTCCAGTCCTGTATTTGCCTTGCCCAGCCTCCTATAGCAGTCTTGTCCCCCTGTAAGACCTGGCAGCACTGGAATGAGGGCGGACCTAATTTGCCGTCACAACATGGGACCAGGCAAAAGAGAGTCAGCAAGTGCATACCCACTTGCCAATGCCAGCAGTGAACAAAACTCTGGCAGACTAGACATGTTGGCGTGCTTCATCATTTGTTTTTGAGAGGGAGTGGGGGGATGGAGCCCGGGCCCTGTCTATTTTGTCAGTCACATGCCCCACAATGCCTAATGGCAGCCCTGGCTCTGCTCTCTTGGAAGTCCAGGAAAGATACCTGACATTTAAGGGGGCTTGATTAGGAGGTATAGATTCTAAAAGGAAGTGGTGATGTTGCCCATAGCAACCAATCAGATTCTAGTCATTGTCTTCTAAAAGATGCTATTTAAATCATAAGTAGAATCAGATTTGTTGCTATGGGCAACATCTACACTTAGTAGTCCATGCTTAATAAAACTGTATTATTCATTCACATAAATTCACAATAAACCACACTTTTGTTCCCAAAACATATGCTAAACTTCAAAGCTGCGATAATAATACTAAATATTGGCATTATAAACGTGTTATGTAGGAAAGAGATCCATGTATTTATCTATTGTTTCTATTTCACGGTAACTGATAGACATGCAGACTCCAATACATTCACAGCGCTTTTGTTCCATTACTATGGGATCCGGCTGAAGATCATATCTAATATGTTAAAGATTTGGAATGTTTGAAAATTAAAAATAACTCTAAAGTGTATTTTGCAGCTATAGATTCTCTGAGATACAGTTCTGCATTTGTCCGTGGTCTCTAAATCAGTTTGTTGAACACGGTGTGTTTGATATGTAGCAACTGTTCATCTAATTTAACTTTGACTTTATTTTACTGCATCACTTTACATAAACTACAACCATTACCCTGTCTACCAGTTAGCAGTGTGAGCCTGCTGAGATGCAGATGCTAATTTATTTATTTATTTTATTTATGTAATCGCAGTTGCAAATTCATAGACATACGCAGCCTAGCGCATGCGATTTCTGATGCTAATGCATCCCCCCATGTGCAAGGCTTCGGGCAGATGTGTACAAACCCGTTCACATGCGGTGGTTCCATGCCATCAAAGGATTTCTCCTACTCTGCCCGCACTCGCAGCTGCCGTGTGACCCAGGAGTCTCTCGGTGGCAGCTCCTATGAACGTAGATCCATCCAGCATTTCTATTGGCGCACCCACCATTTTTGCGGGCACACCCATGAAAGCCAGGGGTCCACCCCGGAATATGCCCCCTGCCTGTCAGTCTCTCGGATTATGGCCACCAGGCTACTCTTTGCATGGTCTGTACAAAAGGGGGCCGCGTGCATGCGCACAGTGTACAGTGTTTATGTGTGGTTTATCGGTGTTCGGATGAGCTGCAAATTTTCAGCACTCCACACGGGTCTGAATAGGGCCATTAGTTTAATATGCGGAAATATACTAAACCTGCCACCACCTGGGACTCTGTAGAGCTGCCCACTGGTAGGCTCATTAATATCCATATTTGCATACAAACACACAGCTATGGATACAGATCATTCAATTATTGACCATCTAAGTAACTTTATGGTCATGAAGAATGGCTGCGGAAATGGAGAATTTGGCACATGGGATTAAAGTGGTCATTGAGAGATGGTAGAACTCATTTGCCCTGACACTAACAAACAGACACACACAAACATACACACACATCACCACCACCACCACCATTAGGCACTAGCCCAGTGCCTGGGCTAGTGCCTAGGTTTTTGGCACACCCAGCCAACTATAAATTTGTATCCTACCTCTCATACTTTATAAAGGGGCACAGGAAGTGGTGTGGTCACACATTAGTACCACCAATTCAAATGACACCATACAGTAGCACAACCATATTCCCATTGCATCACATGTAGTGCCTGTGATTTATTTTACACCACATAGTAGTGGCCCTAATTCAAGTTACACTACACAGTGGTTCTCCTTATACATGTGTGCCACACAGTAGTGTTGATTAAAGTATACACAATGCCAACAGCAGTAGTACCCCTTACACAAAATGTCCACAGTAAGTTCCCCTTACACATAATGCCCACAGTAGTGCCCCTTATAAACATAATGCCCACAGTAGTGCCCCTTACACACATATCTGTCTCTGTTACTCCAGAAGCTCATTACCCATGTCCTTCCAGCAGCTCCATGCCCTGAGTTTCCCCATCAGCTTCCTCTTTCCTATATACCCCTGGGGCACCTTCCCACATTGCCTTCAGCATGCACAGAGCTTGCTTCTCTTGGTGGCTCTTCACCTCAACGGCGGTGGCAGCTTAACATCACATATGCTGTTTCAGAAATGGAAGCCGCTGGAATAGACATTTTTGTTGGAAGGGCTGTGATGGAGGTGGAACTAGTTACCCCTTCCCCATCCCCCCCTCACTTTAACCCCTGGTGGGTGCACAAAAACGCAGATGTAGGCATAGACACACTGCAAATGGCTGAAACATGCCTGCGTTACCTCCCTCCTCCTGTCACTCATTTGCAAGTGGTTGCTCACTGTCAGGGTGCTCACAAAGTACCTTGCTACATGTGCAGTGCATTTGCGATGTACATCAGATAATGTGTTAATATTGGCATTTGTCTTATTGAGCCGTGGGATCAGTGTTTCCAAGATATAACAGTATGTAGAAAATTCACAGCACTAGATCTGGCATGCCTGTGTTTTTCTTGGCACTCCCATGAAATGTCCGGTTACCAGACACAGATGCCTACTTCCTGTCAATCACCTTTCAAATGGCTTGCAAGTAGAGAAAGTAGCAGGATTTAACCGCTGGCCATACACACACTCTCATTGCGGCCATATACACACACTTATTGCGGCCCATACGCATAATCAGGATCAGGTCTGAATCAGGCCTATTGTTAAAGCTGAATGTTTTACATCTGCCTTTGTTGACCCAACTGTTGTAACACTTGCAAAGTGTATTTCTATGACACTGATTTTGTATGTTTTTATTTGACTTTAATAAAATCATTTGTAAAAAAAAAAAAAGAAGAAACAAAAAACCAGTGACACTACAGTGATAGAGGGGTAGACTCTGATGTGATATTACTTGTAGGTTGCATCGACAGCTTCTAAAAGTAGAGGGTTCATGTGTTCTTTAAAATGTATTGCAGAAAACATACAAAAACGTTGCTGCGTCACAAAGGCAATTTCTGTTGTACTTTATCGCCTCTCTGCCTTTTGGTTAAGACCATGGCCCTTATTCAGATCTGATCGCAGTACAAAATTTGTTCTCAAAATGGGCAAAACCATGTGCTCTGCAGGTGGGGCATATGTAACATTAATAGAGAGAGTATGAGAGTGAGTTATTTTTTTTCTGTGCAGGGTAAATACTGGCTGCATTATTTTTACACAGTAATACCCCTTTTACACCAAAAACCCTGGTTGGACCCTGGTCTTTGAACGCTGGAGTTTCCAGGGTCTGACCCTGCTTTATACACCATTTACACAGCACTTCGACCTGGGTCTGCACCATTTACACTGAACCTGGGTCAGCCCTGCCTTTCCATGTGGATGTCGTTAAAAATGCTTGCTCGTGGCCAAGGGGGGTGAAATTGCTCGTTGCCAAGGGGCTGGGCCATGCTAAGATCATAAGGGGCCCCGGGCAAAGTAGTGCAGTGGGCCCATATATATATGCCCTCAACCCCACTCACTGTGTGCAGTACCCCCAGCCCACTCCCACTGTGCAGTACCCCCAGCCCCACTCCCACTGTGCAGTACCCCCAGCCGGTACTCACACTGCATACATGAGCGCATATCCCCAGCTAGTACTGCTACCCCTGGATGTCACAGGCGCCTTAGGGACTGTCAGAGAGTGAATGACAGCTCAGCATAGGCAGAGGTTCTGCAGCAGCTGTGACACTACTGCCAGTAACACGTGGTGCTGGGGGGGGGGGGGGTGATGCTGGACTGGACTGTAGCCCCAGTCTCCCCCTGGTCACTGGTGCAGTGGTTGTGGGTGGGTGTGCGGCACAGACCTCGTGCATTTGTTATAGAAACAAGACACAACTGTGGAGAGACTCCGGCAGCACTGGGGGGAACCCCGCCACCTCCCTGGCAGCATTGGTGGGAACCAGCCAGGCGGATGGGAACTACTCGTTGCAGGGACCCCCGCCACTTACATCCCATTCGCTGAAGGGACCCCCGCCACTGACATCAGCTTCGCCGCAGGTACCCCATGGCTGCAGGGGGGAGTTATGAGTTCCGTCTCCCCGCTCAGCAGCCTGACAGCTTCCTCCCCACCCCTCAGCAGACGCCCCCCTCCTCCCACAGCAGAGGGGACACTGACAGCTTCCCACTCTGCAGGCCGTGCACGGACCCGCTGCTGGTGCCTTAACCCGCAGCAGGACCATTTACACCGGCCTCTACACGGGTCCTGACCGTGTTCTTCCCAGGTCAGGACCTGGGTAGAGGACCCGTGTAAATGGACACGGCTTGACGCCATTTACACCGGCGCAGATCCGGGTCTGACCCGCCGCTGACCCGGATTTTTCGGCAGTGTAAAAGGGGTATTTTTTAGATCTCAGTTTCAACACACCCCACCCAAATGTAACTCTCTCTACACATGTTACATCTGCCCCACCTTCAGTGCACATGGTTTTTTCCATTTTGAGAAAAAATTTGTACTGCGATTAGAGATGTGCGGTCCGGATTCTAAAGAATACGAACCGCTACGAACTTGGGGATCCGAGAATTACCGAGACGCGGCTCGGTAATTCCCGCCAGACTCAGATCCCAAAGCGAGGCCGAACGGCACCTTCACGCCGTCGGATTCTCGCAAGAACTGGATTCCATATAAGGTGCTGAGCCTGCGGTTCATCGCCATTATCTGGGATCCAGAGACGGGGATACAGCACGCTACGCTGGTGTGCTCACTGCGTGCTCAGTGCAAAGTCAAACAAGTTTACTTTTTAAAAAAAAGTAAAACTACATTGGGCAGCTCTGAGCGATAGTGGGCAGCGTTAGTGCAGCATTACAGTGGGCAGCTTTGTTGTTTCATAGGCAGTGGGCAGCTTTGTTTTAAAGGCACTGGCAGCGGGCAGAGGCACCAGCTTAGTTTCATAGGCAGTGGGCAGAGGCACCAGCTTTGTTGTTTCATAGGCAGTGGGCACCAGCTTTGTTTTAAAGGCACTGGCAGTGGGCAGAGGCACCAGCTTTGTTTCAAAGTCAGTGGGCAGCTTTGTTTCATAGGCAGTGGGTAGAGGCACCAGCTTTTTTGTTTCATAGGCAGTGGGCACCAGCTTTGTTTTAAAGGCAGTGGGCAGCTTTGTTTCATAGGCAGTGGGCAGAGGCACCAACTTTGTTGCTTCATAGGCAGTGGGCACCAGGTTTGTTTCATAGGCAGTGGGCAGAGGCACCAGCTTTGTTCCTTCATAGGCAGTGGGCAGCTTTGTTTCATAGGCACTTTAGGCAGTGGCCACAAGTTTTAATTTTATTTAAGTATAGTAGCACCAACCGTAGTATTGTTTTATAATGTATAACTCCACATAACCCAGTGTGTGCAGTGCACTGCATACTGTACATCCACTGTGTGTAGTATATGCCGATACTGTGACTGCCGTCTATAGCTCCGTACCTCTGTTTATCCGTTACTGTGACTGCTGGTACCCCATCTGTTTATACGGTACTGTGACTACTGTCCGCAGCTCCGTACCTCATCTGTTTATACGTTACTGTGACTGCTGGTACCCCATCTGTTTATAGCTGTCCGCAGCTCCGTATCAGTTTATAAGGTACTGCTGTGACCGCAGGCCGTACCCCACTGTTTTTTTTAAATTAATAAAATTATTAAAAGTTAAAAAAGAAAACAAAACATTTCTCTGCCCCACGTATTGTGACTGCTCTCCGTAGCTCCGTACCCCATCTGTTTATAAGGTACTGTGAGTGCTGTCCGTACCCCATCTGTTTATAAGGTACTGTGACAGCTGTCCGTACCCCATCTGTTTATACGGTAGTGTGACTGCTGTCCGTACCCCATCTGTTTATAAGGTACTATGACTGCTGTCCGTACCCCATCTGTTTATACGGTACTGTGACTGCTGTCCTACTCCATCTTTTTATACTGTACTACTCCATCTTTTTATACGGTACTGTGGCTGCTGTCCGTAACCAATCTTTTTATATGATACTGTGACTGCTGGTACTCCATCTGTTCATAAGGTACTGTGACTGCTGTTCGTACCCCATCTGTTTATACGGTAGTGTGACTGCTGGTACCCCATATGTTTATATGGTACTGTGACTGCTGGTACCCCATCTGTTTATATGGTACTGTGATCAAGCCAGATAGGGGTCTTATTGGGGCCTAGTTTTTCAAACTGCCATCCTGTGTGCCGCTGCGGTGCCACGCCTAGATGAGCCACTTGCTTGTGCCGCACACTTGTGTGGCTTAGCATAGTTATCCACCTACCTCGGTGCAACCTTTTGCCCTAAAAACAATATTGTGAGGTGTGAGGTGTTCAGAATAGACTGGAAATTAGTGGAAATGAATGTTATTGAGGTTAAAAATAGAGTAGGAGCAAACCCCCCCCCCAAAATTCTGTGATTTTAGCTGTTTTTAAAAACAAAAAATAAAGATCCAAAACCCAAAAAAAAAAAGGGCGGTTTTGTCAATACCAAATACAGATCCAAAACTGGAGGCAGATACAGATCCAAGACCAAAACCAAAACCGCAAAAAGTGGTTAAGGGCCCATATGGATAAGGGCCCATATGTAGATGTCTATGTATGCTATGCTGCTTTAAAGCATCCCCAGTAGGTGAAGGGTAACCACATGATTATCAAGAAGTCAGCTGTCTACAGTTTGAGGTACCTGAAATTGCCCTAGTGGTGAAGCACACCTCTACACTGCAGGCCATAAGGAGGGGTGTATTAGAGGTGTGTCAAGACAGGTTGGAACAGCATGGGGACAATATCAGCTGTACCTGTTTTTGGCTGTATACAGCCCACTTTGCATGCTCATGGCTTTTCACACTGTGTATGGAGAGATGCTGCTTCTTCTCCCTTAGAGCAGTGGGAGCAGTGCTGCTGCTTGGTGTGTCAGTAAGATGCCCTGAGCTAGTTAGCCAAGCATATGGAGCCATCAGCCATATGGGTCAATATTGGGTCAGATATTCTGGTAAAAGCCCCATCCAGGGGGCGGATGAAGCACAGGGTGCATTGGCATTCTGTTATGATACTGTCTGCTCTAGTATGGCACTGAGCACTTCTGTTATATTCAGGTGGCCCTATATTTCCATTGCCCTAGCCTTATAGCCAGGGCAAGTACAATTTTTGATACTCCCATAAGATATTTTTGGGCTTATTTACTTATTTGTAGTTTCTGCGCTTTTTTTTTAACCACACATTTTTATGTTTCTTAGACTTATAGGGGTTTAGGCAAAAAAAAAGCTTGTGGTCTCCCTCATTCCAAGCTTCCTGTAGCTCTCTACTTTTGGGGCAAGTTGAATAATTGGTTCCCAAGGGAATACTTCAGCCATCCTTGGGGAGAAAGGGGCAAACAAAACACTTGTGGTGGAGGGGCTTTTGACACATTGGGCAGGGAGGAATTGAGGGGTCCCTCTGAGCTTGGTGAAAATGGACCAACATATTCTATTTTTCTCTTATTGGGGTCTTCTAGTTAAGAGGGATGTGAATAAATGGAGCTGTTTATCTTTTGGAGATGGTCCTAAACCCCTGGGACTACTACTGTTATCTCGTAGCTGTTTTTTGAAAAAGGGAACGTGCATTGTTGGGCTGAACTCATGCCAGTTTGGATTTAGAATATGGCAGCATACAATAAGCAAATTCTGATTTAAAAATAAAAAAAAATAAAAGCATGCGATAGGCAAAGAGTAACATAAAAAGCAATATAGTTACCAGGGAAACCGGTTTGTTTACCCATAAATATTGCTAGTCCTGAAGATGTGTCACTGTGCACTGCCAAGTTGGCTAAAATCTGTATTCTCAACACAACTGTTGTTGCCAATAGATAAACATAGATTATAACGCACAGAAATAAATCATTCTTAGTACAAATGATTATCCAGTGCTATCAATATAATGTGTACAGAATATCATAGGAATCCTGACTAAAGTTTTATACTGTATGTCATAGTGTATGTTAAAGTAATCAGCACAGTCCTTTGAGTGTGTCAGTTTAGTTGTGAAATTATACATAAATCTTTTATTAGTTAACTCATTTGCTGTGGACGGTGAGTGGCATTCATTTGCAGGTATTCAGCTGAACTGCAAAAGACTTGTCTTCTGCAGTGACAGTTATACCACCTCTCTGGGGTTACAAGGACCCTACACCAATGTATCCAGTCAGGTTAACATGCAAAGTCAAGCAATATTTCCTAGCTCCCAGCTGAGCCCACTGTTGTCCCAAGCTGAGATCAGTAATGTCTCCCGCCTCGCAGGCCCTGGCAGTTCACTGGGGATAGAGTTCATCATGGGCCTACTCCATACTCCCTGGGTAAGGTTAATGGCTGCCCGTAGCCCAAACACTATTCAAGGGGTCTCCTTCCCTCCTTTCCTAGTCTGTACAGACTCGATTGCGTAGGGTACCTTCCTTTACAGACAGCGGGTCCTGTCCACGTGATCCTGCGTCACTGCCCTGCGCGTCCCCTCCGGGTAGCTCTAGTGTGGGAGATAGCACATTGCCACACTCAGCTGCACTTCGGACACCAATCCCACTCCAGTCCTCCTGCCAGTTGTGCTGTGACACTGGTGCCTGTGGGTTGCCCTGTCAGGTGCCGCCGGATCCCAGCACTCTCTCCCGCCTCCGGTACATGCTGCACACCACTGATCCTTGTGCTGCCACTCTAGCCGCACATCTCATTGAGGGGTAAATTTATTAAGCTCGGTGAAGTGATAAAGTGTCTGGTTTTTATCACCGGCCAACCTGTCATTTTTTAAACCAGGCCTGTAGCTTTACAGTTAGGAGCTGATTGGCCGGTGATAAAAAACAGACACTTTATCACTTCACCAAGCTTAATAAATCTGCCCCTCAATTTCTGGCTCCGTCCCCACTCTCCCGGTCCAGCGTTCGACATCACTTCCCCTTGGTCTCTTTTTGCCACACTTGTTAACCAAACCAGACCCCTCTTTCCCCGAGTCTGTCAATCCAGGCACTGGACAAGTCCCGCCCCTCCTGGGAACATTGAAGGGGTTGGGGAGCATAATTAACTCTGTGTTGCCTGTTTGCGTCATGCTCAATGACATGTGCCACCATTGTGTAGTATAACACCTGCTTCTATAGTCACCCCCATAACTCTCATTCCCTTTTCTCACCTCCACAGTGCCTCTAACACTCCTATCTCACCTCTCTTGTGTCTCTCATCCTCCACAGCAAACTTCTCCCTGTACCGGATTGGAAGCAGAGCTGGGTACAGTTTAGAAGATGGCACCAGCCGCCAGCCAATCAAGGCTCGCCGACCGGCTGCCAGTCAAAAGAAGGGGCCACCTTTTGAATCAGGAGCTGTTTTTGGACCAATCATCAATCACGGACTGCCAAGCCATGAGAAGCTCCTGCTTGATAGCTTCTTATTGGCTGGCAGTCTGCGAGACATGATTGGCTCATGCCAGATTTTTAAACAGCTGCCCTTCTTTTGTTTGGCAGCCAGTCCGTGAGCCAGGATTGACTGGTGGCCATTGCTGACTTTAAACTGCACAGCAGATGGGACCAGCTTTATAGGGACACCTATCAAAACAATGCCACTGTTGTTCCAGCACTGCAATCCCATACTCAATCCCAGTGCTGGTAAATTCTCCCCTGCTTTATTATCTTCCCACATGGTCTAGGTTGGAAAGTTCCAAAAAGAGTACAGAAAGTTTATTCATACACTCATCACGCCAACGTTATTCCTTGACTGGCTGAAAAAGATTTGTACCTACAGTCAGAGCCAGATTAAGGTCTAAATGGGCCTGGAGCTGAAAATGATCAAGGGCCTATTATGCGCAATAATAGGGGTTGTGGCCAGCACCTAATAATGTGTGTGTGGGGGTGACCAGTGTTCTGTTTGGGTGGTCTGCTCACAGGTGTGTCTCTATTTGTGTAAATACTTTCGGTACTTATGTAATATCTGGGCCCCCGTTTTTCTTATGAGACCGTGTCCCCTCGTGGGGCTCGCTGCGCTCGCCACGCTTCGGGCACTGCGCCACACTATATAAAATCAACTCCATGCGTAGTTGGATAGTAGGGGTATGAAAAAATGGGGTGCATTTAACATGGGAGCCCAGATAATACATAAGTATCATTCCCTAATTGCAAAACTGTGGCAATGCATGACGGGACTTGTAGTTTCACAGCTGGGGGGCCATAGTTTGGACATGCCTGCACTATACCAAACAGATTGAGCAATAATGCACAATATGCTTCATAAATAGGGGCATTGCGCACCAAAGGTGCACATTAAAGATTTACACCATAATGCCCATTACATGTGAAGCCTCACACCATAATCTCCATTCCGTATTATGCTAAACACCATAATGCCTATTAAAAATTATGCTACATAAGTGTTGCTTACCTACATGTTCATTGCCAGGATTCCATGTTCATTGCCAGGGGTTCCATGCTCATTGCCATGTGGGATTACATGCTCATTGCCAAGGGGGAATACATGCTCACGGTAACGGGGGAAATGACAGCCATTAACAGTCGGGCAGAGAGCAGGGGGCTGCCCGGCTGTATTCAGAGCACTACATGTCCCGGCTATTTGAAATAATAACAGAAAATGCAGGGAATATGGTCCCAGGATCATGCAGGGACATTCTCGGACTGGCCCCTTTTACACCTGCCTTTTCTGGTGTGATGGGGAGAGAAAACCACCCCGCCCCCCTTTAAACAACCAGCTATATCTTCGGAACCAACTGACCCATTTACATGTAGCCTTCGAATGATTTTGGTCCCGTGAAACTGGGCCGTTTGGTTCCAGAGAAATCTGTCCTTAAACAACATGAACAGCCATGAAATTACATTTCAGAAATGAAAAAAAAAAATAGTTTTACCTGCGATTTAGGTTCGACTGAGAGGGAGGGCGAACTGGCAGCCGTTGGAACCGAGTGGAGGTCGTAATTAGCGGGTCCCATGTTATCCTATGGGGAAAACGTTCCAGGTTTGCATGGCGGTATCTCCGGTTACCGGGGGACTAGCGACGCAGGGCTGGTCTCTTTGGAAAGCCCTGACCCTCAGCTACAAAATGGGCTGTAGCTATGTAGCTATAGCTCCATCAGGCCCATTGTTAATCTGGCTCTGCCCACAGTAGTCTTTCTTCAAAACATGCTTTGTCAGCTAATTATCCAGATCCCTGACCAAGGTGCTTTGACTTCAAGTTAATGAGCCTTAGTCCAAGGACATTTTTGCCCACCATCACTTCTACCCCTACCACCACAAGGACCAGTGGTGTAAGTTTGCTCCAGTTGCCCGGAGGCAAGAGATATATTGTGCCCGCCCCCCCCTCCCCCACAACCTAATATATGTCTGTTCTGAAATTTATACTGTATGTGTTCAATATATATCTATATCACTCTCTATATATGTATGTATGTATGTATGTATGTATGTATGTATGTATGTATGTATCTATCTATCTATCTATCTATCTATATATATATATATATATATATATGGAGAGAGAGAGAGAGAGAGAGAAAGAGAGAGAAAGAGATAGAGAGAGAGAGAACACACATATTTCTCAGAACTAAGCCACAGAAGTGATATCATTGGCTTTCAATTAACTTATTTAACCTTGCAGGGGAGTAGAGGTGCCCCCCTGAGAGCAGGAGCCCGGCGGCAGATGACTCCATTGCCTCCTACAGTTCTGCCTCTGACAAAGACATTGACGATGATTCTCTCATCAGTGATGGGATTCTGTTCCATGCTGACGGGGACAGGGAAACTATTGCAGGATTGCCTGATGCTGCAATTACCACCTCATAATATACCGATCATTTTTTCATCACCTCCAGTCTTGTTATGTTATATCCCAATTGCCGTATATCTATCTCGCTGACTCCTACTGCAGTTTCCAAAATGTATGTAGTAAATAAATTGCTATCCATTTGAGCTATAGATGTTGACCTGTCTATATCACCAGTTGAACCTCCTGATGTTGATTATCTTGCTTGTCTTTCTCTGTTTGCAACTTCTGTCCTAGGAACATTGGGGCAGATGTATCATAGCAGCGCTTATCGCGCCGCTATGATACTTCCTGCTTCGCCTCAATAGCGAGGCGAAGCAGGAAGGGACATCGACAAGATGTATTAACATCTTGTCTGCCGAAGCGGGGGAGCGTTAACTCCCCCCTTCGGCGATGTCCCTTTCTGGAGATAGCGCATCAGTTAATACTGATGCGCTATCTCCTGTCCCCCGGCCGGCCGCACTGGGCATGCGCGGGATCTCGCTGTTCATGCGAGATCCCCAGCGCAGCCCACAGCTGACAGCAGGGACAGCGCTGTCCCTGCTGTTTAGATAGGGCTTCGCAAGCCTGATGCTGGCGAAGCCAAAGCCGGCTTCGTGCGGAACGGTCAGCGATGCTGACCGTTCATACATTCGGCCTGCTATCATTTTGATAGCAGCGCCGATATGGACAGGGGCGCACGCTGCCGCCCCCACCGCAGCCGCCGGCCGCTTCCCAGTCCAGCAAACTTCGGCCGCATAAATGTGAGTAGCCAAGGCCTCTCCAAAAATGGCCACCGCCGTAGAGGAGACAGACACTAGAGGTACTGCCATAACTCTAGTGTCTGTCAGAACTTAGAGAACAGCGCTGCCAGCGCTACCCGGAAGTGCAGATTCGGGCAGCGCTGGCGCGCTATTTAAATGGAACCCATTGGCGACGTGCATGTACCCTGGCTCCCCCCCTGGCAAGAAATATCACTCCCCATGGCAGAAATGAAACCCCTGGCAAGAAGCATGAAACCCCTGGCAACAAGTGGCATTCCTCTGATAATGAGCATGTAGGTAAGCAGCAGTTAGATAGTATAATATGTAATAGGCATTATTATATTTAATGGTTATTATGGTATTGGCATTATGTGTACTGGGCATTATGGTATTGGCATTATGTGTACTGGGCATTGCGGTGTTGGCATTGTGTAATGGGCATTGCGGCGTTGGCATTATGTGTAATGGGCATTGCGGCATTGGCATTATGTGTAATGGGCATTAGGACATTGGCATTATAATGTTGGCATTATGTGTAATGGGCATTACGGCGTTGCCATTATGTGTAATGGGCATTACGGCGTTGGCATTATGTTTGGGCATTACGTTGTTGGCATTATGTTTGGGCATTATGGTGATGGATTTATGTGTAATGGGCATTACGGTGTTGGCATTATGTGTAATGGGCATTACGGTGTTGGCATTATATTTGGACATTACAGTGATGGCTTTATGTGTAATGGGCATTACGGTGTGTGGCATTATGTGTAGTGGCCATTTATAGTGTACATTTTTGCAATGCGCCTTCGGCACGCACTGTCCCCATTTTTGGTGTATGTGTGTGGTGGGGAAGGATTGTTTAATCCTTGCTGCATACTAGAGGGGAGAGGGTAGGGTGGTGAAACGATGGCGATGGTGATGGGCCACTTGCTTGTGTTGCCCCCCAGGCTGAAAGTTGCCAGCCAGCCCCAAATATTGTGTGGCCTCCTGAAACCATCTCCAACATCCCAAAAAACAAACAAACAAGTATAACCTGCAGCTGACCACAAAAGTGGGTGGTTCGGGGTGAATTGCATCATCCTAGCCACACCTCTTGCTCTACAATAACATAATCTCTGCATTCAAAAGTGGGAGTGTGGTCACAATGATGCTAATATGCAGCCACACACTTCCTGCCTTTTTGTGATGTCAAAGCAGCAGTGTCACGCCCCTGACCTTCCCCTTTACTGACCACCCCCCCACCTCTGTCTGCTAAATGGACTTGCCTATGATTTGAAATGGCAGAATAAAGAAACACAGCAGTTTTTATGCATGCCTCCATGTCCTTATGAAGGGATTTACAAGCACACAACCAAAACAGTCCCTGGCACCCATCTGCTTGTTTCATGACATCCATCATGCTAAGTACATACTATGTAATATTTTGTTCGTTCAGTCAGAGAATGACATCACATAGTGCATCTATCCATGTGCAGAGCAGACGGTATTTCTGATCACAACATTGCTCCCAGACATAGCACATCAGCCAGGCTGCACAGCCGATGCCGAAACATCTTGCAGATGTATTAATACATCTGGCCGTGTGTACAGTTGACCTGCTGACTGACCTATTAAGTGGCCTCAGGAACTGCTGACAATGAGATCACAACTGGGCAGGCACATTTTGATGATTTCTTTCATGTTTATTTTGGATAAAGAGTCAAACACTGTTTTAACATTTAACACATCATATTTGCATTTTTTTTTATTAACAAAAAGACGTGGTACAGTATACAGTAAGATATACATGATACAGACTCCTAGTTCTAATATATTAGGAGTTATCATGGTTATGCTCTTTTTCCATATGTATATAATTATTATATGGACAGGCAGACACTATTTAAAGTCCTGTTGTAGAAATGTGCCAGCCACTGAAGCAGAGAAGCCCCAGGCAGTCAGTTAGATGATCCAGTAGTCACGTGCTTGGTAACAACAGGGAAAATGAGAACACAGCTAGGTTGGTGTGTAGCCTAGGTAGCAGCCAGGGTATTTTCCATGAGTTGTCCTATAGCAAGAAACAGATGCTCTCCTTGGTATGTTAGCCAGTGTAGTAATCCAAAAATCCTTAGAAAAATAGCCTTCAAAGCATTCTTTTTTGAGTCTTCAATTCTATCATTTTGGGCCGTAACATGAGACTTTACAATCAACAATGATTCCAAAAACACTGGTTAGCAATTAAAGGACAGTGAGCAATACTTGCAAGTTAGTTTCCAAATGTCACGATTAATTGACTAAATAAGAGGGTTGGCTTTTTTCCTAGACTCACAGCAATAGCATTAAAAAGAGGCAGCATCGTACAGTACATGACCTGATGTTATGATTTTGGGTGTTACACCGCAGCTGTAACTGCTGTTTAGGATGGCCACAGCGAACCCTACGATGCCTGTGTTGCACTGTCATAATAGATGACTAGTACCTGCAAATGCTAAGGCTTCAACTTTAATAGCCATGTTTGCAGGGGCAAAGTAAATCCACCCCAATTCCGGTGCCACAGGTCTTAATATGATATCAAGTACTGGATGAAAGATGAAACTCACTAACAGGGACCTAACTGGAAAATAAAACTAACTAACGACACACCGCTGAAAACAGACAAACCAGGGAACAAAACATAGAAGTGACCTAGTCACATACCATGGGTGACTTTGTCGCAAGCATACGAATAATAACACCACACAGACAACAATATAACAACACACAAAGGCACAGCAAACCACACACAGGTACAGAATAGTACGGAGTACAGGGAAATAACCCTGCTGGGGTTAATGCAAGCAAATGGCAGCAAACTCAGGAGATCCCATAGGAACAATAAGCAAGCATTTACCTGTCACATAAATGAGAACACCATCCAAAATGAGGAAACCAACAAATGGTATAGAGATTAAATCTGGGCTCCAACGTGGAGCACTGACGGTTAACCGGAACTGAACCAGAACTGGCAATAAGCATACCCAGGAGCTGATGAACTGGACAGGCCAGGAGCAAGTGAAACCTAAAGAGAAGCAGGTGACTGTAACAAACAGGAGCTAATAGCTGGCTGCATGCATAGGAGAACCGGCCTGGAAGATAGAAAACTGGATGGCCCAGATTGACAGGACTGCTGGAAGTAGTAAGCAAGTAGCTGGAACCTGGGTGCTGGTAACAGGAAAATAGAAGCTACTAGCTGGAAGCTAGCACCTGGAAACAGAAGCTGAAGCTATAACTGGCCTCAGGGTCTGGGTTTGCAGGGACTCTGTCAGGAGCAAGCACCAATTAGCACTGCCTCCTGTAATGCAGATTACCTCCAGGTGATCTGCCAGACAAGATAATGAGCTCAATCAGGCAACAGCCTTTTAAGCAAAACAGTCACACAGAATAGAGCAGAACACAGCACAGACTCCCCACAGAGGCCACCGGAGAGTCCCATACCAGAAACAGAATCTTGGAAAGCTGACATAAAAAGAATGAGCCACAGTGGTGGCTCATGACAGTGAGTCAAGGCGGGTCAACAGACCCCGATATCCTTATTATCCAAAAAAAGATACATAAGAACCTGGAATATTGGTTGAAAGGAAACCATAGCAAAAACCAAAAGAGACATAAGCTCTGACTACGGCTAGTAGCACCTGAAGTGTTAGTTTCAGGAAGGATAGTGTGTGTCCACAGGGTGAGCATCAATAACATGAAGGAACACTAGAAATAGTTATTCCCAAGTGAAATGATGCAATATTCATTGAGGAGCATCATGCGCAAAACAGAGAACTTGAATAACTGATAATGTCATAAAGTCTGTCTTTAGGCTCCCGGGGTAGCAAGTAGAAATGCGCTAAGTGTGTCTTTTTTGGGCAGTCAAATGTTACTTTTTGCATTGCGTGCAGTATTTTAATAAGGTTAAGCTGCGCAAAGCTTTTGGGCATATCAGAAATTGGCCCCTGATCAGTGCATGGACATTGCTCAACTAGCATTGGTGCAGCCCTCAAAAACATTGATCAATAGTGACCGAATTGGCAATATGTCCATGTCTGAATTAGTAGTCTCTGTCTACCTACAAAATAATGCAGCCTTCTCTTAAAGGCCACATCGGTAGATATTGCCCTTACTATAAGTAACATGTACAGATGTAGGGGACTGTAAGCCTAAATCATTTTCTTCTTAAATTAAGCTCTTTTCAGTGCACATATGCAGGAAAACAAAGCACATTTTTGCATCTGGGAGTCGGAATTCCATCCAACATTAAATAGGGCCCCATATGTGCAACTTAATGACTAATTGTTGAACATGCTAAATCTACTTTCACAGAGAACGAATAACAGGGTCATGAGAATGTCAAATCGAAGCAATAATGAAAACAAAAGTGGCTAAAATACCAGACAAAACTATCACCCAATTAGTTTTTTTGCATTCACATGGTGCACAGATATCCAGTCACCATGATAATAAATTACTTTGTATCAAGTCCAAGTGACGTTATTACATTGCTTTTCTCAAACATTTCTCTCTAGATATTATATCTCCCTCAATTATAACCATCTCATTTGTGCCAAGATTTTTACAGTTCTTGTAATGAGTTAGATATTTTATTTGATAGTCTAATTTGGTCAGAACACACAGATGTACCACAGCTTTTCCCCCCATACAGAGATTATCCACTTGGCATTCTATCATGCAGTCTTATATTATATCATTCTTTACCAGGCACAGCGGATCTGTAGAACACTTGTGTACCTATATAAGTGATGTAAAAGAGTTATGGCTATATTGTTATAATTGGCTAGAGGTGGCAAATTGTATTAAAATTGTGCACAAAAGAATACTTTTAAGGCATTCTGGGCAAATATAATCCATAGGTGATATAGACTTGTCCTACATGCTTTTGCAAGTTCTGAGTGCTGCGGATCACCATGATTTAGGGTGTTGGCAGATCTAGACCGGTCTGTGTAAGCTGAAGCTTGCTTAGACTGGCTGTAGGATCCAGACACCTGACAATGCAGACCTTGAACTTGGCACACCTACAAAACAGAAAAACGGTGCCGGTTTAAGCCAATGCTCTACTCCCAAAATGCATGTTAATCATGCTGTGGCTGAAAAGTTGATGCAAGTAATATGACAAGACCCATTCTTCACATGCCCAAAACAGGTCTTTTGTAATAGGTCTTCTCTTGTGTAATTGTCCAGGAGTAATAGTAATCCCGTATAGGATGCATTTGGAAATCCCAAATGTACAATTTTGTTTTCAAATATAACCTCACCCTCATGAGAGTGGCCTTCCCTCTCTGCTCTTCCCAGTCTACCAACTCCACGCGGTATGCATTAAGTTGGCAAAGCCAGACCATCCATATATTGGGGCTCTATAATGGATCAGGAGGAAGGATCCTGGAGGGCACAGTTACTGTGTGATTCCCTATAGATGGTGCCCATTATGATGGCTGGATATTTTCTGGAGGAGACCCTGACATACTACTGACTCCCATTCTAGTTGCAATGTTCTTATAAGAATGACCATTGGTCTGGGACATATTAAGAGGCAATGGGGCCTGGGTGGGGTGTGTTTAAACTGAAATCTAAATTGCAGTTGTTGGGATGGAATTTAGAATAAAGCAGCCACTTTGCTTTTTCAAACCAACCCGAATCACCCCCATTGTTCACCTATTTATTTATTTTATTTATTTACAGTTTCTTTTATAGCACAGCATATTCCGTTGAGCTTTACAATTAAATCATATCAGTCCTGCAGCACAGCCGAAGCTGAAATATCGTACAAATATATTGGCACATGTGATTGTGTGTACAGGCCACCCACTGACTGCACATACATTGTCTGCAGGGTCTGACATCCCAGCTGGACAGGCAAATTCAAATATCCGCCCAGTTATGATGTCAGGACACACATATCAACTGGCTGATTGTTACACAGGTTAAAACCCCTTTTCCCATTTCCTCTTGTTAGGATATTTGTGTGGTGTCGTACACTTCCCCACTTGGTATCAGTGCATCCAGAACCAAACCTTAACACATGGGTCTCTTTACATAATGTCAGGGGCGACGGACATCAGGAGGAAATTTGGGAGAACCAGGGCTATTTTTCAGCAGGCTCCAGCAGGAACTGAGGCCCTTATTCTAGTTCACTCTTTCTGACAAAATATTTCTTAGATGGACAAAACCATGTGCACTGCAGGTGAGGCAGGTGTTACTTGTGCAGAGATAATTAGATTTGGGTGGGGTTTTACACCTGCCTCACCTGCAGTGCACATGGTTTTGTCCACCTAAGAAATATTTAGTCAGAAAGAGTGAACTTGAATAAGGGCCTCAGTTCCTGCTGGAGCCTGCTGAAAAATAGCCCTGGGGAGACCCCTGCCACTGCCACTGCTAAGATCACAAACATTACAGAAATGGATCATGCAGATCTATAGGTTTCTTTTTCTCAACACGTGTGCATGTAACATAAGTAGAAAATGGTATGCTCATGTTTTATCACCAATGATGTTAATGGCACTGATGATTCAATGTAATTATATCTATCTCTCATTCCTTTTTTCCCAAAAATGTGACGGCTACAGAATGTGGGATGAGGGAGATTGATAGCCTAATAAGGGAGAGAGGGAGATTGCTGCTATGTCAGGGAGTCTCCAGCAGAATGCAGGAGGGTAGGCATCTATGCCAAGTTGATTCAAATTCTTGCTGTTAATGTTAACTGCAGTTATTGATGGTAACAGCTCTATGCTGCATTTGAGGATCTTACACTTTCCCTCCTGCCAGTGGCTCACAGAAGTAGGGTACTTAGGGGGATATTTAATAAACATAATTATCTCATTTTTCTAGCTTAAAAGCTGGAAAATGTGATATTTATGTTTTCTCAATATTTAAGTGCAGTGAAAAGTATGGTGAAATCACTGATGTCACATATTTTTCACTGTTTTCTAAACACACTGCTTCCCCCATGGAAACTAATGGAGTTGTTTTTGCCTTACCATATTATATTATTTATACAAACTGGAAAAGTGATATTTATCTCTTTTTATTTTAAAACAAACTTACAGTATCTCCATCTCCAGATTGTGATAAGTAGAATTTCCCCTTCAATATCCTAATGCAGATTGCTCAGATCGCTCAGCAAGATCGCTCAGCACACAGCACTACACAGTGATGTGTCAGCGCTGTGTGCTGAGCGATCTGTCAGGGCCAGTGTTCTCCAGGGAAGAATAGATTTTTCCTGAAAGCTGGGCCGCGCATCGCTATTACTATGGCCCCTACACATGTAGGTATGTAGGGTAATTTCTAAGCGAACTAGTGAGATTGCTTAGAAAATGGTCTGAAATCGCCCCAAGTGTAGGCCCCATTACTGTTGGGACTACATTCCCATCAATGCTGAATGAACCTCTATTGAGGATCCTTGGCAGTTGAAAAAATTAGGTTCCCATTTGCAAATTATCTCCTAATATAATTTTAGATTTGCCAAGCAACACTCTGCGATTTGCAAACTGTAATGTGAATTTGATTTGATGTCTGTAGTTTATTTTGATCCATTGCTGCATTGCCTCCGGCTTTATGCAGGTGTGAAAGAAATGTTGCACAGTAAGAATGGTTTCAAAAATACAAAAATAGAAGTGTTAATAGTTTAGTTTGATCAATTAACAAAATGCAAAGTGAATGAAAAGAAGATAACTAGGTATTAAATCAGTATTTGGTGTGGCAACTATTTACCTGTAAAACAGCAAAAGGTTGAAAGAACTCACAAGAACGTGTGGTGCCATGATATCAATAAATAAGGTGAAATGTTCAATGAGGCATTTTTTAGGCTGTTCAGTGTGAACAGCCAATTACAGCGTTTTCCTGTGTCACCGGCGAATAACGTTCGCCGGTGACACGGGATCAGAGGTGATTGGTGCTGTAAAGTACAGCACCAATCACCGCGGGGTGTAAGGGTGACACTGGTGTCACCCCACCGCACCCCGCCCGCCCCCAAAGGCCGTGATTGGTTCGTCGGACCGACGGACCAATCACAGCCAAGGAGGGGGATTTAAACTAACGGTGACTGCACTGCAGACGCCATTCCGGTCTGGAATAGCGTGCAGTGCGGTCACCGTACCTCCCTGCCGCCATACTGACCAGAACCTTGCTCCATAGCTTGCTCCATACTTACCTGATCGCTGCTTCATCACTGCTTCCTGGATCCTGTTACTACTTGTGCCTTCCTGTGAAATTGTGCTGCTGCAGTGTACTAGCTAGATAGAGAGAGAGATAGAGAGAGAGATAGATAGAGAGATAGAGAGAGATAGAGAGAGATAGAGAGAGATAGAGAGAGATAGAGAGAGAGATAGTGTCAGAGAGTGCTATATTTTGTGCTGCTGCAGTGTGATATAGTTATAGATAGAGAGAGAGAGATAGAGAGAGAGAGATAGATAGAGAGGCCTAGTGACAGAGTGCTATATTTTGTGCTGCTGCAGTGTGATAGTTATAGAGAGATAGAGAGAGATAGAGAGAGAGATAGTGTCAGAGAGTGCTATATTTTGTGCTGCTGCAGTGTGATATAGTTATAGATAGAGAGAGATAGAGAGAGAGAGATAGATAGATAGAGAGGCCTAGTGACAGAGTGCTATATTTTGTGCTGCTGCAGTGTGATAGTTATAGAGAGATAGAGAGAGATAGAGAGAGAGAGATAGAGAGAGATAGTGACAGATTGTGCTATATATTTTTGATATAACTGACTGCTGCCCCCTCCTTTTGTGCTGATCAGTATAAATTAACTGATCAGCAACTTTTTGGGGGCGCAGGTTTTTTTTTATATATAGATATACCTGTCACTGCTGCTGCTGCAGTGTCATAGAGTGATAGATAGTGAGAGATAGAGAGATAGAGAGAGATAGTGACAGAGAGTGATAGAGAGTGCTAAATTTTTTGTCTGCTGCCCCCGCCTTTTGTGCTGATCACTATATCTGAGGTGATCAGCAACTTTTTTGGGGGTACAGAGGTTTTTTTTTTTTTATATATACCTGTCAGTTGCACCAAAGGTTGTGCACCTGCTGCACCTCACTGGTAATCAGTGTCGCATCACTGATCACCTTTTTTTTTTGTGTGCTGTGGGGTCTTTTTTTAATTTTTTTTTTACACACACTGTGATTTTGTGCGTGTCCTGTGGCCGCTGTGCGCTGATCAGTGACGTACATCACTGATCATCTTTTTCGGCACAGGGTTGATCTATATATTTTTTTTTTTGATCAAATTCCTGTTGCCTTTGAGCGCTGTTCAGTGACAGACGTTACTGACCAACATCTGTGCTCAATTTTTGGCGCAGGACCTTTTTTTTTTTTTAACCCCTTAAATTTTTTATTTTTAACCCCTTCATTTTTTTTTTTTTTTTATTGGTATAAAGTATTTTTTTTTTTCTGCACCACATACACACTACACACTACATACCCCCCGGATTGAAATAAAGTTTGTACCCCCCCCTACACTATACACGTGTTGAAACATTTCACTACCAGTAACACAAAAATAAAAATGGCATCCCAAATGTCCTCCCAAATGTCCTCCCAAATGTCCTCCCAGTCATCCAGGAGAATGTATTCAGCGGAGGAGGCATATGCCCTGCTTGCTTCTGACTCTGACACAGCCAGTGATGCAAGCGGGGAATTTGAAGGATTCGCCTTAAGCTCCTCTTCCTCCTCTGGTGATGAGGGACCCCCTCAAAGACGCCCCCGTAGAGCAGCTGAGACCCCCCCCCAACAATTGATCTCGTATGGACCCCACCACCAGACAATTTTGAGCCCCAGGTTCCTGAGTTTTTGGCCATGCCAGGAATCCAATTTGATTCCACAGGTCTCAGAGAAATTGACTTTTTCAAATTATTTTTCTCTGATGATTTTATAAATTTAATGGTGGACCAAACTAATTTATATGCCCAGCAGTTTATTGCTCAAAACCCCACGTCATCATTTGCTAGGTGGACCCCTGTAGATGCAGTAGAGATGATGACGTTTTGGGGTCTGGTGTTTCATATGGGCATAGTAAAAAAGCCAGAAATTAGGCAATATTGGAGTACAGATGTTCTGTACAGTACTCCATTTTACCGTATGGCCATGCCCCGGGCTCGATTTGAGACGATCCTTAAATTTATACATTACACCGATAATGCACAGTGCCCACCCAGAGATGATCCCACCTTTGACCGGCTATTCAAAGTCAGGCCGGTCATTGATCATTTCAGTGCCAAATTTGAAGAGGTGTACATCCCTGAAAAATTTATTTGTATCGACGAGTCCCTTATACATTTTAAAGGAAGGGTTAAATTCCGCCAGTACCTTCCCAGTAAGAGGGCAAGGTATGGCATAAAAATGTACAAACTGTGTGAAAGCACCTCAGGGTACACCCACAGGTTTAGGGTTTATGAAGGGAAGGATTCAAGAATTGAACCGCCAGAATGCCCCCCCTCCCTCGTAGGTGTTAGTGGGAAAATTGTCTGGGATTTAGTGCACCCCTTCCTGGATAAAGGTTATCACCTCTATGTGGATAACTTTTACACCAGCATCCCCCTGTTTAAGGCCCTTGGTTCAAGAGGTACAGCAGCTTGCGGTACTGTGCGCAAGAACCAAAGAGGCCTCCCAAAAACGCACATTGCCCAAGTAATGAGAAGGGGTGAAAGCAGGGGAATATGCACCGAAAATATGTTGTTGGTCAAATATAAGGACAAGAGGGATGTCCTTATACTGACAACAATTCACGGAGACAGTACCACCTCCGTCCCTGTACGAGGTACCAGTACCCACACCTCAAAACCTAATTGTATCCTGGATTACAATAGGTACATGGGCGGAGTGGATCTTTCAGATCAGGTACTGAAGCCGTACAGTGCCCTGCGGAAAACAAAAATCTGGTACAAGAAGGTGGCCGTGTATATCATCCAGATGGCACTGTATAACGCTTACGTGCTATTCCGTTCTACCGGCCAGAGGGGGACATTTATGCACTTTCAAGAGGAAGTCATAAAGGGCCTAATATTTGGGAACCAGCAGGCAGAGGGCCCCAGTACTTCTAGTACTGGCCCCCGTATTGTACCAGGGCAGCATTTTCCTGATGAAATCCCCTCCACTGGAAAAAAGGGCAGGACACAAAAAAGGTGCAAAGTTTGCTATAAAAAGGGAATAAGAAAGCAAACTATTTTCCAGTGTGACACTTGCCCCGACAAACCCGGCCTATGTATAAAGGAGTGTTTTAAAATATACCACACATCTATGGAATATTAGGTTCATAATTTCACCGTGCTTCGGGGGTCTTGCTAATGCCACATAGCACCCACCATTCATTCCACCAGAATCTGAGCCGCAAAATCCAAAAATCACTCCTTCCCTTCTGAGTCCTGCCATGCACCCAACTGGTATTTTTTGGTCACATGTGAGGCATTGCCGTACTCGGGAGAAATTGGGGCACATATTTTGGGGTGCTTTGTCTCCTTCATTCCTTGTGAAAATGAAAAATTTTGAGCCAGAACTGCATTTTTGTGTAAAAAAAATGTAATTTTTCATGTTCACTGCCCACTTGTATCAAAATTGGTGAAACCCCTGGGGGTTTGAAATGTACACTATACCCCTAGATGAATTCCCTGAGGGGTGTAGTTTGCAAAATGGGGTCACTTGTGGGGGGGTTCCACTGTATTGGTGCTTTGGGGGTCTTGCTAATGCGACATAGCACCCACCATCATTCCACCAGAATTTGTGCTGCAAAATCCAAATATCACTCCTTCCCTTCTGAGTCCTGCCACTTTTTGGTCACACATGAGGCATTGCCGTACTCGGGAGAAATTGGGGCACAGATTTTGGGGTGCTTTGTCTCCTTCATTCCTTCTGAAAATGAAAAATTTTGAGCCAGAACTGCATTTTTGTGTAAAAAAATGTAATTTTTCATTTTCACTGCCCACTTGTATCAAAATTGGTGAAACCCCTGGGGGTTTGAAATGTACACTATACCCCTAGATGAATTCCCTGAGGGGTGTACTTTGCAAAATGGGGTGACTTGTGGGGGGGTTCCACTGTATTGGTGCAACATAGCACCCACCATTCATTCCACCAGAATCTGTGCTGCAAAATCCAAAAATCACTCCTTCCCTTCTGAGTCCTGCCATGCACCCAACTGGTATTTTTTGGTCACATGTGAGGCATTGCCGTACTCGGGAGAAATTGGGGCACAGATTTTGGGGTGCTTTTTCTCCTTCATACCTTCTGAAAATGAAAAATTTTGAGCCAGAACTGCATTTTTGTGTAAAAAAATGTAATTTTTCATTTTCACTGCCCACTTGTATCAAAATTGGTGAAACCCCTGGGGGTTTGAAATGTACACTATACCCCTAGATGAATTCCCTGAGGGGTGTAGTTTTCAAAATGGGGTGACTTGTGGGGGGGTTCCACTGTATTGGTGCTTGGGGGGTCTTGCTAATGCGACATAGCACCCACCAAAATTCCACCAGAATCTGAGCTGCAAAATCCAAAAATCACTCCTTCCGTTCTGAGTCCTGCCATGCACCCAACTGGTATTTTTTGGTCACATGTGAGGCATTGCCGTACTCGGGAGAAATTGGGGCACAGATTTTGGGGTGCTTTTTCTCCTTCATACCTTCTGAAAATGAAAAATTTCGAGCCAGAACTGCATTTTTGTGTAAAAAATGTAATTTTTCAATTTCACTGCCCACTTGTATCAAAATTGGTGAAACCCCTGGGGGTTTGAAATGTACACTATACCCCTAGATGAATTCCCTGAGGGGTGTAGTTTTCAAAATGGGGTGACTTGTGGGGGGGTTCCACTGTATTGGTGCTTGGGGGGTCTTGCTAATGCGACATAGCACCCACCAAAATTCCACCAGAATCTGAGCCGCAAAATCCAAAAATCACTCCTTCCGTTCTGAGTCCTGCCATGCACCCAACTGGTATTTTTTGGTCACATGTGAGGCATTTCCGTACTCGGGAGAAATTGGGGCACATATTTTGGGGTGCTTTTTCTCCTTCATACCTTCTGAAAATGAAAAATTTTGAGCCAGAACTGCATTTTTGTGTAAAAAAATGTAATTTTTCATTTTCACTGCCCACTTGTATCAAAATTGGTGAAACCCCTGGGGGTTTGAAATGTACACTATACCCCTAGATGAATTCCCTGAGGGGTGTACTTTGCAAAATGGGGTGACTTGTGGGGGGGTTCCACTGTATTGGTGCAACATAGCACCCACCATTCATTCCACCAGAATCTGTGCTGCAAAATCCAAAAATCACTCCTTCCCTTCTGAGTCCTGCCATGCACCCAACTGGTATTTTTTGGTCACATGTGAGGCATTGCCGTACTCGGGAGAAATTGGGGCACAGATTTTGGGGTGCTTTTTCTCCTTCATACCTTCTGAAAATGAAAAATTTCGAGCCAGAACTGCATTTTTGTGTAAAAAATGTAATTTTTCAATTTCACTGCCCACTTGTATCAAAATTGTTGAAACCCCTGGGGGTTTGAAATGTACACTATACCCCTAGATGAATTCCCTGAGGGGTGTAGTTTTCAAAATGGGGTGACTTGTGGGGGGGTTCCACTGTATTGGTGCTTGGGGGGTCTTGCTAATGCGACATAGCACCCACCAAAATTCCACCAGAATCTGAGCTGCAAAATCCAAAAATCACTCCTTCCGTTCTGAGTCCTGCCATGCACCCAACTGATATTTTTTGGTCACATGTGAGGCATTGCCGTACTCGGGAGAAATTGGGGCACAGATTTTGGGGTGCTTTTTCTCCTTCATACCTTCTGAAAATGAAAAATTTCGAGCCAGAACTGCATTTTTGTGTAAAAAATGTAATTTTTCAATTTCACTGCCCACTTGTATCAAAATTGGTGAAACCCCTGGGGGTTTGAAATGTACACTATACCCCTAGATGAATTCCCTGAGGGGTGTAGTTTTCAAAATGGGGTGACTTGTGGGGGGGTTCCACTGTATTGGTGCTTGGGGGGTCTTGCTAATGCGACATAGCACCCACCAAAATTCCACCAGAATCTGAGCCGCAAAATCCAAAAATCACTCCTTCCGTTCTGAGTCCTGCCATGCACCCAACTGGTATTTTTTGGTCACATGTGAGGCATTTCCGTACTCGGGAGAAATTGGGGCACATATTTTGGGGTGCTTTTTCTCCTTCATACCTTCTGAAAATGAAAAATTTTGAGCCAGAACTGCATTTTTGTGTAAAAAAATGTAATTTTTCATTTTCACTGCCCACTTGTATCAAAATTGGTGAAACCCCTGGGGGTTTGAAATGTACACTATACCCCTAGATGAATTCCCTGAGGGGTGTACTTTGCAAAATGGGGTGACTTGTGGGGGGGTTCCACTGTATTGGTGCAACATAGCACCCACCATTCATTCCACCAGAATCTGTGCTGCAAAATCCAAAAATCACTCCTTCCCTTCTGAGTCCTGCCATGCACCCAACTGGTATTTTTTGGTCACATGTGAGGCATTGCCGTACTCGGGAGAAATTGGGGCACAGATTTTGGGGTGCTTTTTCTCCTTCATACCTTCTGAAAATGAAAAATTTTGAGCCAGAACTGCATTTTTGTGTAAAAAAAATGTAATTTTTCATTTTCACTGCCCACTTGTATCAAAATTGGTGAAACCCCTGGGGGTTTGAAATGTACACTATACCCCTAGATGAATTCCCTGAGGGGTGTAGTTTGCAAAATGGGGTGACTTGTGGGGGGGTTCCACTGTATTGGTGCTTGGGGGGTCTTGCTAATGCGACATAGCACCCACCAAAATTCCACCAGAATCTGAGCTGCAAAATCCAAAAATCACTCCTTCCCTTCTGAGTCCTGCCATGCACCCAACTGGTATTTTTTTGTCACATGTGAGGCATTGCCGTACTCGGGAGAAATTGGGGCACAGATTTTGGGGTGCTTTGTCTCCTTCATACCTTCTGAAAATGACAAATTTGGAGCCAGAACTGCATTTTTGTGTAAAAAAAATAATTTTTCATTTTCACTGCCCAGTTGTACCACAATTGGTGAAACCCCTGGGGGTTTGAAATGTACACTATACCCCTAGATGAATTCCCTGAGGGGTGTAGTTTGCAAAATGGGGTCACTTGTGGGGGGGTTCCTAACTTTTAGCATCTTATGGTGCCTTGAAACCTACATGGTGCCTAAAAAATAATCTCATAAAAAGGAGGCTCCAAAATCAAGTAGGTGCTCCTTCTATTATGAAGCCTGTGGTTTGGTCACCGTGCACACTAGGGCCACATATAGGATATTTATGAAAACAAAAGAATTGGGGGAATCAATTTTTAGTCACATTTCTCTAGTAAAATCTACTGTGTTCCTTAGAAAAATGTATTAAAATTGAAAATCTGCAAAAAAAAAGAAATTTTGAAATTTCACCTACACTTTGTTTTAATTCCTGTGAAACACCTAAAGGGTTAACAAACTTCCAAAATGCTGTTTTGAATACTGTGAGGGGTGCAGTTTTTGAAATGGCATCATTTATGGGGGTGTCTCACATACAAGTCCCTCAAAGTTACATCAGAACTGAACTGGTCCCTAAAAAAATCAGTGTTTGAAATTTTCTTGAAAATTTGAGAATTTGCTATTCATATTGTAAGCCTCCTAGTGTCCCAAAAAATTAAAAGGAAGTTGAAATAATGATGTCAACATAAAGTAGACATATGGTCTATGTTAGTTATTCACTATTTTGAGTGGTAAGATTATTTGTCTCACAAGCAGAAAATTTAACATTTTGCAAATCGCTAAATTTTCCATTTTTTCACGATATTTTGGTATTTTTCACAAAAAAACACAGACTGTATCGACCCAAATTTACCACTAATTTGAAGTACAATGTGTCACGAAAAAACAATCTCAAAATCACTGGGATAAGTAAAAGCAAAAAAAAGTTATCCCCACTTAAGTGAGACATGTCAGATTTGAAAAAAAGGGCTCTGTCAGGAACGCAAAAACTGGCTCTGTCAGGAAGGGGTTAAATCTTAAAATTGTTTTTCAAAAGGTAATACACATTTAAGGCCCCCATCCACTGTTGCGAGGTATCACATGCGGTACCTCGCATGGAATACCCCATGATCTCACCCGGCGGCTACCGGGGGACTGGATCACTTAGGATACATTGTGGACCTTATTCTGGTTGACTCGGAGCTTTGCAAGGCCACCAAATCCCTCCGCCCACTGAATCCGTTCCCATGGATGCAGCTAGATGCGAACGGGATGGCGAACAAGGAGCCGTGCCCGGTCGCACCAAGCATCTGCACATGCGCATAAATGTGCATGAGTAGACACTAACATCGTTCCCCTTTGAAAACACACTCGGGGGAGCGAAGCAATAAGAATAAGCCTCTGTATGTGGTCCTTTTGCATACAATGTATCTCATGCGATCCTAGCAGGGCTTACAGGCTGTGACAAATATTCATAGCAGCCAGTGAGATCGGCGACTGTGATGTGAGGCGGACGGGAACACGCCTCACCTCCCAATCGCAGACAAATGACAGGTAAATGTGTCTAATTGGAACCTAGGGAATACATTCTCTCCAGATAGTTTTCAGTACAAATATTCGGATTAAAGATATCTGGCAAACTATGTCATATGCATGAATATTTTCACCTTTTGTTTGTTGTATAACATTTATTTCTAAAGATAGAGAATATTGCCGGTTCACTGACATCATAAGGGGCGTGGTGGAGTGTCAGCACATCATCGGGGGTGGGGGAGGAAGCAGTCCTTAGAACTGGCACTGCTCCAAGAGCTGCCTCCTGCATAGTGTGAACGGGAAATGGGTCGCTTGACCTGTTTAACTTGTTCACACTGCACAGCAACACAGCAACAAACCGGTAAGAACTCTGCTTTTTACCCGGTTCAGATTGCCGTGTTGCTACCGGTTAGCTGTAACTGTTAACCCCTTTCACATTGCAATAATTACCGGGTCGAACTGACAAGAAATCCGCTTATAGCTGGTAATTAGCTGCGATGTGAAAGGGTTATAACTGTGCTTTCTTGCATGTTTGAGGACACACTATGCAACATTGTATCTTCCTACCTTCATGACAAACCACAAGGGATGCACTTACATTTGTATCTCTTAATAATATAATAATAATAATAATAATAATAATAATAATAATAATAATAATTTTTCATAGATAGGAGAAACTCTGTATAAATGTTTATTACCTTTTGAAAATCCATTTTAAGATTTAAGGATTAAAAATTATACGTAATTTCTCCTGTAACTCATCGAAAAACTGTGCTCCAAAAAGGGACTATATGCTTTTGACTTAACTTTTTTCAGTCAAACTAAAATTTTGGTATAACCTGTACAGTATTCTTTAAATGTGAAATTTTCTTGTGTTTGATTAAACTTCCGAATAACTGACACAGCTAAGATGAAAATGATCCAAGTGTTCCTCGTAATCACAGATGTTCCTCCAATAATGATGGAATAAATTGAATGCCTACTTTCATCTGATTTTGAAAAGTTTTGCTTGCAAAAACGATTATACAATTACAACAAGTATGTATAGCAGTCTTTCTTTTAAATATTCCCTTGACAGATCTTTTCCAGTATACTGTACAGAGAAGGCGACATTCCCTTCTACAGAGATCCTAACTGGATTCCAAAAAGAAAAAAACAGGCCAGAAAAATGAACCAGGACCTAGAACTGGGAAGGTTGCCATAGACACTTTATACCCTGCAGTATTTGACACTCATGAAATATTCAAAGTCTGAGAAAGTCCAACTTTTTAACTATTACATTACATTAAAATACATAGCAATAAAAGTCCTGCTTCCCGTTGTTTCATGCACTGATGGTGACTGGTAACCCTACTTGATGAATGTACATTGTATTGAGAGCTGCTGTAAAAAATGTATAGTGCATGCATGCAAAAGAAGTTGTAAACTAAGTTACCTTGATGTTTGGTGACTATGCCTTCGGTCAGGGCAGTAGAGAGCCTGATCGGGCCCAGGTACTTTTCAGGGGTGTGGCCTAATTGTGGGAGGCAGGGCCATGCACACTTTAAATAAAATATAGAAAAAAAATTGCCACACTGTAGCCCATCCTGCAGCAGAATCAGACTCACTTTATTGGCAAGTATATCAGTGCACACAAATACACAATACACAAGGGATTTGTTTCCAATAATCGCTGCTCCCATGCCAGGGCCGTAACTAGGGGGGGGCTGGGGGGTCACGCGCACCGGGCGCTGGAGGTGAGGGGCGCTGTGAGGTCCGGTGTATGTGGACGCTGTAGTGTAGCGGCGGGCATGTAACATGCCCGCCGCTACACTACAGCGTCCACATACACCGGACAAAGTCCGTCCATCTCCTACTAGCGCGGCTGCAGGAAGCTCTGATGACTTCGAAAAGACTTGCCGGACGCTGATTGGCTGAATTCAGCCAATCAGCGTCCGGCAAGTCTTTTTGAAGTCATCAGCGCTTCCTGCAGCCGCGCTAGTAGGAGATGGACGGTGAGAGGACTGTGCGGGGAGGGGGGGGGGTCTCCGGCTGTGCGGGGAGGGGGGGGTCTCCGGCGCCAGGGACAAGGCGTCATTTGGTCGGTCCCCCCTGTCAGCTGCTAACTAAGCAGCGGGGAATAAACGCTGTGCGCATGCGCACAGCGTCTATTCCCGCAGCCAGGGGGCTGGGGGCATGGCTAGAGGCTCACAGAGCCTCTGGGTCATGCCCCCATAGCGGCAAAATGGGGGCGTGGCCTCGCGGGAGAGCAGCGATTATAGGCCACGCCCCCAAATTAGGCCACGCCCCCCGCAGCAGCATCACTAGGAGGGGGGGCACCAAAAGACTGCCTTGCTCCGGGCGCCGGAAACCCTAGTTCCGGCCCTGCCCATGCAGTATACATACATAACAGACTAATACCAAACAGGACCGGTAAACCGGGGGGTATTATTCTGTTATGTATGTATACTGCATGGGATCAGCGGTTATCGGAAACCGCATGTGTTGGGTAGAGAAGAGCTTCTGCAGCTGCTGCTAGGTAATGTGTAAATGGGCCCCTATAGCAGAACTGGGCCCAGGTAATTAGTACCCCCTCCCGCCTAGGGTTGCCACCTCATCCCTTTAATCCTGGAGACATATTAATTACACAGGTTCTGTGGCTGATTAAAAAAACAGTTGGAATGAAGTCTGATGGCTGTTTAAAAAAAAAACTGTTGAAATTGAGTCTTGAAGTGAGCCAGCCGCAGAACCTGTGCAATTTATATCTCTCCAGGAATAAAGGGATGAAGTGGCAACCCTACTCCAGCCTCTCTCAGCACCACTTATTTTGGTCACGCCATGGTAACTTGCAGCATTCCATATTGAGAAATTAGTGCTGGCAAGTAACAGGTCAAAGCAATAACTAAACATCAAGATGTTGTGAGTTCCAAATCATGAGGTTGATAATGCTTCAAATAAGAACACTCAGTGGTGCCCCTTTATTGTAGTTGCCCTTGGCCCTTGGGGTGGATCAACATTCTCAGTACTTCGCAGCACTCTTGCTGCTCATTTATGGGGGGGGGGGGGGGGATTGGAGTTGAGGTTGTATCATATGATAAACTTGGGTGAACTGGGTGGGTGGAAGGCTTTCCATAGCGTCCTGCTATGGAAAGTCATCCACCCCCTGGAAAATCGATTAGAAGGGCAAAAACGCCCAGTTTGTATGCACCTAAAAAGAAATGCAGCTGTTGTAGATAATTATCTGGATTCTTGTTCTAAAAGTTTATCACAAGCATATGGTGTTATTCATACAATTCTATCCTCACATATCAATGGAAAATACATCAAGTTTTAAGAGATAGGGACCTGGCTTAGACCATTATTACTGGAAAGGATTCATTATGGTGATGATCCAATCCTTCTGGATCTACTGATCATCCAGACAACATGTTCTCCATTGCAAAAGCTGGAGTGTTTTATCTCAGATCTAGGCTCAGCAGCAAGAGTCGTAATGTAATGAACGTAAAACATTATTAAGAGGGAAATATTGGCTCAAATTCACAAATTACTTTCAAAGTTCAAATTCTGTTTTATAAATTTCTAGGGTGGATCTTTTATGATAATTGATCTGTTATAGCGGAGGCAAATTTAAATGCTATTTAAACAGCTCCAATTACCAGTCACATGGTTTAATGCTTAAATGTAATTCTGACTGTAAACCATCGTAATGTATATAATCGTAAATACGTTTTTTTAATACCTACAGAACAGTACATATCACGGTCTTCAGCCATAATTACAGGATACGCTCCTACAAAGTATATATGTTATACTATTTGTGTCCTTAGTCAGCATTACAGAATATCCACAATGTGCATCCTTTTTTCCCTTTTACAGTTTACCAGATGTTTAATCTTTTTCCATCATATCCGCCTCTGTCTAGCTCCGTGCTTCCTTCTGTGACCTAACATTCTAGATCAAATTTGCGTGTTCCTTTCCTTTCCATTAGATCTTCCTTATTGTACTCTTATGTGCATTTTTTGGTTTATATTCCAATGTATTTTTAATTTAGCAATACTTTAGTGCTGTACATTTGTACAGTTTCTCCATTATACACTGGTAAGGTGATGACATTATTTACTAATGACATGACAATGCATGTTAATATTTCCATATCAGAAACTAAGAAACTGTGTTGGATTTGTTACAGGTTAAAAAGCCCTATTAATAAAAGAAAGGGGAATTATTACTATTACTATTACTATGACTAATAGTCAATCACCGCCTAGAGAAAATGCACACAAGACCAATCACGCACAAGGCATGTGAGCAGTGCTAATCAATTAAACCAATTAGTTTGATATAAAGATAATAACTTTTATTGTCAATAAAATAATAACAAGTATATAAACAATACACAATAGGATGCACAATATTGATAATATATAATTTGTAAATGAATAAAATCACGCCACAGGAAGATGGATGGAGTGTGGGGATAGCCCAGGGAAACAAGAAAATTGGGGGGTACAATTGGTCACAGGTAAGTGCACTTTACCGATTTAGTGGGTGACCTTTTGGTCCAATGAAATCCACTTTATGGAGATTAGGGTAATTCTCACTAGTTGTTGCGGCGTTGTAATAGCCTTTGGAGGAAGAGAACCGTGGGATTCCGCTTTAGCTGGAAATTTGCCTTAGTGGTCTATGTTGGACCATAGCCACCAAGGTAGTCCAGGGTGGGGTTTGCACCAAGTGGATGGAGTGAGAACTGGGGAAGGGTTCTGCTCACTGGAAACAGTGTCCTCTTACCGTATTGGCTAGATGGTGATGTGCCACTGGAGGGTTCGGGGAGCAGTGTCTGCCACAATGAAACAATTGGAACATGGGGGTACCTGGAATCGATAAGTCCACACTGGGTAAAATGGTCCACACTCTTAGGTCATGGGCGTGAGGATTGGCTGTCCACCGAACGCGTTTCACTGCCAACTTCAGCTTTATCAAAGGTCCTGTGGGGGTCTCCTCTGTAGACTCCCACAGCCCCCACTCGCTCTGCCTGTCTCCCTGAAGCAGAGACAGGAAGGGAATCCGCTCCCTGCCATTGTGTTAACTGGGATGCGCGAGCATGTGAGGTGCTCGTGCATCCCAGTCAGATGAAGCTCCTGTCTGCCAGCCTGGGCCAGCTCAGGAGATCTGGCGATTCTTCAGGCTGTCTGACAGGCGCTCTGTCTGTATGCATCTGTGTGTCTTGGGGCAGGATGTTCTAAAATCCGCAGCCCCCCTCCACCAGGCTTCGCATAGTTAATGATCGCATATGCTCTAACATATGTGATCATTAACGCAAGCGACCGCTCTAGCGATAAGAGCCTACCCTTGCGATGCGGCGGCCGCAGTGCATGCTGGGAGGGATCCGTGACAGATCCCTCACACAGCGCTGTGGTAAGAAGCCCATAGGCTTCTGCAGGGAATCGCTAGCTTTTGCTGGCGATTCCCTCTGCAGCGCTGACACTGTAGGGGGGGGGGGTTAGAGAATATAGAAATGCGCAAAAAAACAGATAACGGGGATTTTACTGCATTTCTGGGTTAGAGCATCCTGCCCTTGGACTGTATGTGTTTGCAACTGTGTACCCAGCCAATGTTCTTCATCGTATGTTATTATTTCAAATGCAACTCTCCATTAGACTTACTTAACAGATGGCAGGTGCAATTTTTCCATCTGAGAATGGCCTTCTAATATGAGCAGTTGAGAGTCTCAGTATGCAACAGCTTTGAATGACACGTCCATAAGACAGACCATCTCTCCAATTTTGCTAAGCCACCTACCTGTCACTGACTAGGAATGCGCAATTTTCAAGACATTTCTGAGGCCATGAATTTCCCATATTCCTTAATTGCAGCTTTGACTCTGTGTGCTTTGTATCTGCATGCTCAGTGCCACAGACACCTGCACAGAAGAAAAAAATAGCTCCATTGAGTGTGACTCGGAATCAGGCTTATAACTGAAACATAACATCCCACCCAAAGACAGTCACTACACTATTAGGACATGCAGATGTAAATCTATACAACAAAGCAGCTAGAACTTGGCCAGTTATCTAGTTTTAGATGCTTGTCGACCACTTTGCATTATCTGATGAACAGAAAATCAGAACAGGTAGAGGGAAAGATGTACTAAGCCTTCAAAAGTGATAAAACGGAGAGTGATAAACCACCGACCAATCAGCTCCCAACTGTAATTTTTGAATCCCCGATGACAAATATCACTTTTCAAGCTTAGTACGTCTGGCCCATATTAGTAAAAGCTATGTTTAAAATGTGAAAATAAAGATAACAAACATACATTATTTATGTATATACTGTACTGTAAATTAAACTCTGGGCTAACTGCATTTAACCGCATCTTCCACCAGCTGATTCGCATCATGAAACATCTGTTATATTTGGAATCATTTTTCTCCATAAGTTGTCTTTAATTTGCTTTTGGTATTTTTTATGCTACTTTAGTTGCACATTAGTAAAATAAATATCTCTACTTGAATAAATCAAAAGTATAATTTATGGTTATGATTTATATTAGCATGTATTGCAGAGAGCACCTTCCAGGTGGTAGAGAAATATGAAAATATTATGACTATAATCTTCAAAATCCTGGAATAAGGCAATAAACATATGAACGTAGATTTCCTGTGCGGGTTGTATCCAGTGTTCAGAATATTATGAGTGATGTTTAAAGACTTAAAATGCACTAGTAAAAATGCACACAGTTGCAAAATATACATAAACCAAACGGGCAGGTACTACTGTCATAACATGTAATAGGCTCCCACTGCAGCAACCATCAGACAGACCAGGGAATTGACTGTCGACCTATGACCATATACTGTTTCTGCATATGCTGGGTTTATAATAGTAGTTAAATATAATGCAGACAATTTAAGTCAAAACAGTAATGAGCCCTGTTTCTAGTAATATTCCAGTTCAATAGGGAGATCATTTAATGTACAGTACAATAGTAAAGAAGAGCATATCACAGTATACTGTATCTTGTGCATGGATGTATGCAGCCGTTTGGCAGAGGCATGCAGGGCAGCCGAGAGGGGGGTACTAATTACCCGGGCCCAGGCTTGCTGGAGGGACCCCTCCCTTCCCCCTCCATCCCTCCCAGGTAGCAACAGCAGCACACACTTCTACAGCATGTGCTGTGCTGACAGCAGGCTCAGTATGAGTGTCTCACTGACAGCATGAGAGGTGTGTGCTGCTGCTGAGATTACAGTTTTTAGAGGTTTCTTTCACCCTCCGCTAAACATTTTGGGGGCGTGGCCTAAGTGCGGGAGGTGCCCACACCCCACACTTAGGCCATGCCCCCAAAAGTTTACAGTGGCCCGGCATTCCTCTCAGCTGCCCTGGAGGCACGGGCCTATGGGCGGCACCTGCTTGGGTCAGCAAGCAGTGGTGTGATTTTTTTTTCAAAAATACTGTTGCGCCACCCAGAAAGTGCCCCTCTTCAGCTGTGCCTGCAGCGTCTGTGACACCCGGCGCCAGAGAGGGGCAGCCCTGTGATGCGTGTCAGCATCGGGATTTGACTGCTACTGAAGACCAGGGATGGATACAAGTGGGTCCAAGATATGCCCCATGTAGAGAGAGACCCAGCGCCTAGCGGAGAAGAGAAGAGATCTCCGGAGCCGACAATGTCCCCTGGGAGACCAGCGAAGATGGCGACGGCCGATGCTGCAGCTTCCAGGCGGCCAGCAGCAGAGAGAGACCCACTAGCTGGTGGAGGATGGATCCTGAGACCTTCATCCTCTACCCCCTTTCTCATTCTTTATCCCCCCATCCTCTAACACATCACTTAATCGCTCCTATTTTCTCTCTCTCTTCTATAATAGGTGTGTGTGTGGGGCTTCAAATAATGTGGTGCCTAGGGGCGGTCTGACATTTAAAGCTGGCCCTGCCATTTGGGGTTGTGGAGGTGGACAGTTCCAGAAAATGGGGCATGTCGGCTCTGTTTTCTAGCCACACTAAAGAAAGCGGCTGTATCATGCAGTTTCACTAGCCGCAAGCGGAGTGGCTTTGCCGGACATCCTGAGTAACTCATAGGGCCAGATGTATCAAGCTTCAAAAGTGATAAAATGGAAAGTGATAAACAACCAGCCAATCAGCTCCTACCTGTTATTTTTCAAACCCAGCCTGTAACATGGCAGGTAGGAGCTGATTGGCTGGCTGCAGAGCCGGATTTGTGACTAGGCCCGTGAGGCACGGGCCTACGGGCGGCAGCTATTAGGGGCGGCATGTCAAGCTGCCTGGGAGTGCGTCAATAGTTATCACTGTGACAAGTCCAGTGACCTGTCCAGGCAGAAGCAGCATGGCAGAGCCGAGCGGACATCGGCGAGCGGCGCCCTAATCGGCGGCCGCGCTGCTCGTCACTCACCGCTGGCCATTTCCTCACATGAAATAACAGTCAGTCCCGGGCCGCAGCATGTCTGTTAGGCTCCGCCGCTCACTTGCTTAGGCTCACTGCTGCCTGGCGCCCATTGGCTATTCTATACATACAGCCTATTGGCTGCTGTGTATAGAATGGGCGAGGACAGCTGAGCGGAGCGGCGCGCCCGTTCTGACACTGTGTGTGACATTATTTCTCCCCCTCCTGGCCTCCCTCCATCCGGGTACGGACCGTACAGTGGGCAGCGGCAGACAGCATCTACAGGATTCCGTCTGTAAAGAGATCAGCACTCCTGTACGTAAAGTATATAAAAATGCCCGACAGTTCTTTAAGAAATCCCAGTGAGAGCTCAGCAGTAAGAAGGGTCTCTCCACCCACTGGAATGGAGAGGGATCTGGACTTGCTGCCTGTATCTATTTAATGTGACTGCCTGAGCTTGCTGCCTGTGGTCATATATTTATATTATTTAACTTAATAATACATATATTAAAATAAGGGGGGGGCGACAAAAATGTTGTGCCTAGGGGCGGCCTGACCCCTAAATTCGCCCCTGGCTGGCTGTTTATCACTCTCTGTTTTATCACTTTTTGAAGCTTGATACATCTGGCCCTATATGTCTGAAATTCACAAAGAGGAATCTGATCCTGCGTCTTCGGGTGCAGCATCTGATCACAGACGTCTTAACACAAGATTCCTTCTGGCCCCTTTCCTCTACTATCCATAACACAGCCCCTTCCACCCCTTCAATGCACTCTTCCCTTTAACTACTACCATACAGCAACCCCCTCCACCCGCTCAGTGCCCACCCAGCAGCACTTTCCCTCCCTCTTTATTGTTCACCCTGAAGAACCCCTCCTAGTCCATATTCCTCTCTCGGTGGCTCCAAATTTTATCATGCAGTACACATACAATTATCTTTTTTACTTAGTGTCCTGTGGCTGCCAGGCTCCTGTTCCCTGATGACGGATCGCTCATCTACCCAGCACAACAGGTCCTCCATGCATGATCAGTTGCACTAGAGTGTCAGTGAGATCGGCTGTTCTAATAGTACTAGTGCAGAGCGGCTGGGCAAAGAGCATTCTCTGCCTGCCTCCTTTCTGCACCATACATCCAGCCATGTACAAAAAGCAAGTCTGCGGGTGGCCCAAAAGTAAATCTGTACCAGCCTTGGTGGCAGATGGTACCCTGCCCCCTGGCCCAGCCTGCCACTGTGTGTATGGGTCCAAAACAATTACATCAGGCTATGCCTAAATTGGCAAAGTGTAACCTCAACTTCATTCATACTCTCAGCCTTATGACTTGCCAAACTTCAAGTGCTTCCTCAGGTCTTTAATAAATAAGGTGTTGTTGAATACTATTATTTAATAAACTGATGGACAATAAGTCATTTCCGCTGTTTACGTAGTGCTACATAAACCTGTTACCCTTTATTCCTATCTATGGGCGTACCTAAACATAGCTGCGCGTAGCGTACCTTATCAGGCTATAGTTATACCCTTAGGCAGTAACTTTGGCAACAACACTGCACTCACTCAAACCTTAATCTTTATTTTTGGAAGCATCGTTTATGCTCCATCAGCTTTATTAATAACTTAGTTGAGAGAGACTGTTGAGTAAGTTTAGATCAAGGGTCCAAACCCCTAACCATATGTATTTAGTCCCTAGCGGACACAAAGGGGGTAACAAAGTAGTATAATATTACAGAATATACATTATAGATTAATCAACTAACAAGGTAAAACAAACATAAGTATACTCATCTACTATACAACCACACCAATACAAAGAGTAACAGTTACTGTCTTCATTAGCAGAGCGTCCTGGACCAGAGGACTGTAGTCAAAGATTGAACACAGTGTACTGAGCTCCTGGCCTGGGAACAGCAATTTACAGGGAATAAACAATAGGGTCCATAAGGTCTTCCATTGGTCAGTGGGTCAGCTTTCACTTCTTCTGATTGGCTCAGTCAAGATGCACAGCTGGGTCATCATTTGTCCCCTTTCCATGTGGCATTACCTTTATTTGTTAAATCGGCATTAGTATGAAAGATTCTGGCTGCCGGGATTTTGACCACATCCCATCATATCTATAGTTCATATCCTGCGAATGATTTATTCTGCTGTTTTCAAACACCGGAACGATGTGTATGAGACGCTGAACACACAGACACCAAAAACGGGAGGGAAAACAATGTGTTTTAACAATTGACTATGTGTAGTGCATCTTTAAGTTAAGTGACTATATTTTATTATTCCGTAAATATGGGTACAAAACTATGTGTAACTTAATGACTGCAATTAACAAACCTATTTTCTCTCACTCTCCTCAGTGCGCCCTTTACGTAAATATGTGAATGCAAACGGTGGCCATAATGCGCTAAAGTTGTGTAGATGCGATTCGCATTCAACAGTTTGATGTCACATGGAGCAGAGAAAACTGCTGTACCTCATATTATGAAATATCGTGAAGCATGTGCTTTTGTCGGGGCATCCATTATACAATTATAGTCCCCAGCTGTCGATTATCAGCAGATTTGGACAATAATTGCACAGTGGGTATCCACAAATTGTTGGTCTGTTGGAGTTTCTCAATCACCAGACATGACCGATGTAATCCAAATTTCTTGCAAACTGCAAGTCATCCATTTCAGACAGTGTATGCTGACCCTACCCTACCCTACCTGTATGGGCTACTTCACCTTGTAATACAACCTAGATGGAACTGGAAATAGATATGCTCTGGGTTTCCTCTGAAAGATCTTATTTAGGCCCTTCAGCAATTAAAGCCATACTGTCTTTCACTGGAAAATGTGGAATAGGATGAACTGTTTCGGTACTCTTTACCTAGAAGGGCGCCAGCGATTGAAATCGCGGTCGTCGGGGGTAAAAATCGCGGTCATCGCGGTCATCGCGGGCATCGCGGGTAAATCGGGATGGCCGCGATGCCCGCGATGACCGCGATGACCGCGATTTTCCCATAGGGAACAATGTTAAAAAGGCTGATTGACCGCGATTTGACTGTTAAATGCCTCAATGGACCCGATTTGGCCCTAGGAATCAATGTTAAATGGGCCACAGAGCCCAAATAAGCACAATTAACCCTTAAATGTCCCCCCCAATTTTTAACGCCACCCCACCATCCACGCGAACCCGAAGCGTGGCGAGCGCAGCGAGCCCGCGAGGGGCGTCGGTACGCGTCCTCCGACCTTTTCATGCCCTACTATCCACTAGGGCGTGGAGTGAGAATATAATAGTGTGGCGAGCGCAGCGAGCCACCGAGCCCGAAGCGTGGCGAGCGCAGCGAGCCCCGCGAGGGGACGCGGATACCTTCACAGTTATACGCGTCCCCTCGCGGGCTTCACAGGTGTCCGTGGCGACGCCGACACCTGTGAAGCCCGCGAGGGGACGCGTCTACCTGTGAAGGTATCCGCGTGCGCTCGCCACGCTTCGGGCTCGGTGGCTCGCTGCGCTCGCCACGCTTCGGGCTCGGTGGCTCGCTGCGCTCGCCACACTATTATATTCTCACTCCACGCCCTAGTGGATAGTAGGGCATGAAAAGGTCGGAGGACGCGTACCGCCGCCCCTCGCGGGCTCGCTGCGCTCGCCACGCTTCGGGTTCGCGTGGATCGTGGGGTGGCGTTAAAAATTGGGGGGGACATTTAAGGGTTAATGGGCTCTGTGGCCCATTTAACATTGATTTCTATGTCCAAATCGGGTCCATTGAGCCATTTAACAGTAAAATCGGGTCCATCGCGCCTTTTAACATTGATTCCTATGGGAAATCGGGAGCATCGCGTCGCGGGCATCGCGGGTACATTTATGGGCGGCCGCGACGCGACCGACACGATTTCCATGTTTAACATGGGTTTCAATGGGAAATCGCGGGCATCGCGTCGGTCGCGTCGCGGCCAGACATAAATGTACCCGCGATGCCCGCGACGGGCGCCCTTCTAGGTAAAGAGTACCACTGTTTCTTTTTAGTGTGGTACTACCATGAATGGGGTCACCACCTAAAGTTAGTTAAGACAGCAAGGGCTTACATATGTGACTGAAATCCCTGTATTTTTTCCCTATTTACTTTAGTTTAGTGCTGTCCCATTCAATACTATCAGGCTGCCAGGTGAACTTTGTGTGACCCTTTCCTCCTAGCCCCACTGAGCAAGGAGATCTGGGAAGTGACTGAATAGAGGCCTAGGTCTTGAGGGCAAAGAAGTGCAGGGGCTGGCTGTTACCAGTGGACCTGGGACCAATGAGAGAGTGCACGCCTGAGGCAGAAGTGGACCAAGAGTGATAAATATAAGCAGCTAAGGAGAGAAGGAAAGTATACCACTTTAGGAGCAGCCAAAAACACAGATGTGAAGAATTCCTGTGAGGAGTGCAGTCATGTAGCCACTAGTAAGGCAGGGGGCGGGTAACAAGTGGCCAGGAGAACAGAGATGGCAGATGTCCAGAGAGTGCTGATACAGTGACAGGGTTCTCGTCTACATCAATCTGGAGCAAAGAACCTGAGTGGATCTCTGCTGGGACCAAGTGGGCTGTAACCTGGAATACTCCCTGTGAGGACCCCCCAGTGAGTTTCTACCAAGTGTACCCTAGCAGCTGTGATGGGGCCATCTCTGCTACTTCTGGACTGGGGAGGAGCTGTCATTCAGAAGTTAATGTTCTGAGGAGTTAGGAGCACAGTAGAGGAGGCTGCTGTGGCCTGTGGAATGCAAGGACCTAAGAAGAGTCTTGTCGAAAATCCAAGATACGCATTCGTGTGAAAAACCTGGGATTAAAGGGATATAATTTACAAAGTATTCAGCCAATCTTCTTCCTTTACATCTCTGAGTTTATCTCTCTTCACCCTCCCCTTGGCTTTGCTCAATGAATGCTACTTCTCCTCCCAAATAATTAAGTCCTCCTATTCTTAGCGCTGTATTTTATTTGCAACAAAATTTACTAGTAGACACCCACAAACGGCAATAACAATCTTTAATAGAACAAAACAACTACATCTCATGGGCCTAATTCAGCACGAATCACTATTTGGAGAGTTTGCAGTCCAGTTGTTTATCAAGTAATTGCGTGTGCATAGTGTCCACATTGCACATGCGCATACAAATATTGTGAATAAATAAGCATACGGATACACTTTATCCTTCTAACTTTGTCCTCATAAAAGCCATTGGTTTGCTCTCAGGTCTCTATTAGGGGAAGGACCAATCAAAGTCTATTCACTGGTTTTAGATCATTGCCTCACATGCCCACACTGTGCATCTAATAAGCAGAGCTAGGAGAAAGGGAATGAATGGTGGGAAGAAAACATGGGAGACTAGAGTACATAGAACTACTGTAGATTCTTCAGAATGTTTGGGGTTATTCTGGTTCATAAGCTTGCATGTGAACTTGTATGAGAGTGCAATGTTTTTTATCTGCGCATGCCCGTTTCTGCACATGTGCATACGCCGGATGTGAGCAGCCTTAGCTGGGCACTCGCACCCACCACTGTGGGCGGGTGGTAGTGGTGGGTAGTCGCGCCCATGGGAACGCCCAGCATTTTATGGGCGTTCCTATGAAAATGCTGAGGGTTCCCATGGGAATCACCCAATAACTTGGGTGCCGGGGGCAGGCAGCTGAGATCACCGGATGTCAGCTGCCCGCCATTTTCACCTTAGGAATACACGCAAAGCTAAGAAACCTGAGAGTATCTTAGTTTTGAGTGTACCTTCCATATAATTTGATGGTCGAATGATGTGAGTGTTTCCCCATAGGCTGTGAATGGATGTTTATGCTAAAGATCCATTTGCAGCCGTGCAGGGGAATTCTCGACATATGCGAATGGCGGACGGGCAAAAAATGACACGCAGTGCTGCAAACTTTGAAGTGCTGCGTGTTAACCAGAATAACCCCCGTTATGTGTATAAGGCTACTTTGTAGGCATACAGAGGGAGCCATGGTTATCATGTGAGCTGGCACGTTGAGGCTACACACCTCAGAGCGCAGTGTTGAGATCAGATGAGATCGGCTCCCTCTGTATGTGATAAGAGTCATAGACACCTTGGGGTATGTTTACTGAGATGGGAGTTCTATTGGAGATAGGACGTTGCCCATAGCAACCAATCAGAATCTGATTGATTGTCAACATCCCATCTTCAATAGAACTCCCATTCTTAGAATAAATTTGGTTTACTGTCATATCTATTGAAAGTTTAATAGCTAGTTAGTTGTTTAGCCATGGTGTAATCAGGCTTACTAGCATGCTGTTATTGACCCCAAACACGGTTGTATAAATACCGTATATACTCGAGTATAAGTCGAGGCACCTAGTTTTACCCCAAAAACCTGGGAAAATTTGTTACTCGAGTATAAGCCTCCCAACCCCAAGGGCACGCAGTGCCTCTTCCCACAGCAAGGGTACAGCCCCCACCCAAAAGGCACACAGCCCCTCTAGTCTCCCCACAACAGGGGCACACAGCCCCCATCAGTGGCTGCACACAGTCCCTCTCCCCAAAGCAGGGACACACAGGCCCCATCCTCATGAGCAGGGTCACAGATGTTGGAAGCATGAACATGTAGCTCATTGCCCAAAAAGGAGGACCAGGGCAGCAAGGTCTCTAGGCACCCCCTGGGCCGGTACAAGGTATCTGAGCCACCCTAAGCAAACTATATGCCCACGTTGCCTGCCCTGCTCTGTACTCATAATTTATTAACTACCACTACCTGCCCACAGCCCCCGCAATAGGCTTGGCCAGTCACTGGGGAGAACTGCTCCATACGCCTCTCAGGCAGCACCACGTGAGAGCAGCAACCAGGGCCGGATTAACAATGGGCCTGATGGAGCTACAGCTCCAGACCCACTCTCCAAATAGGCCCATTTTGTAGAGGAGGACTGGGGCTTTCCAACGAGTCCAGCCCCGCGTCGCTAGCCCCCCGGGAACCGGAGATACCGCAAAGCAAAGCTGGAACATTTTCCCCATAGGATAACATAGAACCCGCTAATTCCGCCGCCCCCACCCATTTCCGACGACAGCCAGTTCCCCCCCTGGAATCACAGAAGTTCAAAGTTCAATCTCATTCTAACACAAATCGCTGGTCCTTCAATTTGATACCAGGCTGGTTCATATGGGTTAATTGGTTCCAGAGATATTGCGGGTAAATCGATTTTTTTTACTTCTGAAATGTAATTTCATGGCTGCTCATGTTCTTTGAGGGCAGATTTCTCTGGAACCAAATGGCCCAGTTTCATGGGACCAATTTCAATCCCACTTAAAAGTTCTTAAATATGATACTGGTCTCATGTAAATGGGTCTGTTGGTTCCGAAGATATAGCTGGTTAAACGATATAGCTGGTAAAAGAGGGGGGTTTCCTCTCCCCTTCAAATCAGAAAATGCAGGGACTAGGCTCATGTCCCTGCATGATCCTGGGACCATATTCCCGGGTAAATCCCTGCTGCATTTTCTGGTGTGAAAGGGGTATTATTAAAAATAGCCGGTACCTGCAGTGCTCTGAATACAGCCGGGCAGCCTCCCCGCACTCTGTCCGGCTGTCAATGGCTGTCACTTCTGCCTGACAGCGGCTGTCCCCCAGTTACTGCGAGCATGTATTCCCCCTTGGCAATGAACATGTAATCCCATATGGCAATGAGCATGGAACCCCTGGCAATGAGCATGTAGGTAAGCAGCATTTATGTAGCGTCAATTTTAATTGGCATTATGGTGTGTGGCTTAACATGTAATGGGCATTATGGTGTAAATTTTTAATGCGCACCTTCGGCGTGCAATGTCCCTGTTTGAGAAGCATATTGTAAATTTTGGCTCAATTGGTTTTGGTATAGTGTGTATTTTGGCTCAATCCATGTGGGAAAATATGAATATTGCCTTAATCTGTGTGGCATAACGTGAATTTTGACTCATTCCATGTGGCATTATGGGCCTTATTTTAGTTCACTCTTTCTGACAAAATCCTTCTTACATGGACAAAACCATGTGCACTGCAGGGGGGCAGGTGTAAAATGTGCAGAGAGAATTAGATTTGGGAGGGGTTTTAATTCAAAGTGAGATCTATATTGCAGTGTAAAATTAAAGCAGACAGTATTTACCCTGCACAGAAACAAAATAGCTCACCCAAATCTAATTCTCTCTGCACAGTTTACATCTACCCCCCTGCAGTGCACATGGTTTTGTCCATGTAAGAAGGATTTTGTCAGAAAGAGTGAACTAAAATAAGGCCCAATGTGTAAGAGGCAAGTACAATATAAGAGGGTTACTATTGTGTTGCCTGATTTGTATAAGGGGTATATGGTGTGGTAAACTTAGTTGACAACATAAAAGATGCTGAAATGTTGTCTACCAAGTTTTGGCTTTTAGTATTTTTTTAGGACTGGAATTCCGGCTCACCCCGCAAGTATTTTAGGACCACTCAACCAGAACACTGGTCACGCCACCCACATTATTAGGTGCTGGCCACAACCCCTATTATTGCGCATAATAGGCCCTTGATAATTTTCAGCTCCAGGCCCATTTCAACCTTAATCTGGCTCTGCCTGCAAGTGCCTAGACTTAACCCCTGTAGGTTCAATGTCCCTGCGTCACCCTACCATCTCTGTCCCTGCGTCACCCCACCATCTCTGTCCCTGTGTCACCCCACCATCTCTGTGTCTGCGTCACCCGCCCCCCCCCCCCCCCCCCCCGGAAAAATTCACAGTATACTGCATGTGAATTTTGGCTCAATCAATATAAAATAACAAATATTTTGGCTCAATCTGTGTGGCATAACATACATTTAGGCTCAGAGTGGCATAGTGTAAAATTTGGCTCAATCTGTGTGGCATAATTACAATTTTAGCTCAATCTGTGTGGCATAGAGTGGATTTTGGCTCAATCCTGTGGCATAATTTGAATTTTGGCTCAATCTGTGTGGTGTAATGTAAATTCTGGCTAGTCAGATCCCTTAGAAAAGGGTCTGAAATCACAACATGTGTATGCCCTTAAGGCTACAGGAGGGGAGGTTAAGGTTAGGGGAGAGCATAGGGTAAGGCTGCAGGATGGGGGTGTTAGGAGAGAGAATAGGGTAAGGCTGTGGGAAGAGAGGATAGGGTAAGGCTGCAGGATGGGGTTTTAGAAGAGAGAATAGGGTAAGGCTGTGGGAACAGAGAATAGGGTAAAGCTGTGGGAAGAGAGAATAGGGTAAGGCTGTGGGAAGAGAGAACAGGGTAAGGCTATGGGAGGGGAAGTTAGGGTGAGGCTGCAGGAGGGGAAGGTTTAGGGGATAGGTTAGGCTAAGGCTGCAGAAGAATCTGTCTCTTGCTGTAACCCACTCCCTGCTCCTACCCTGCATTTTATAAGCTCCATCAATGTGTAATCTGACTGCGTGAGCCATAGGCAGGGGAAGTGATAGGGGAGGATCTCCTGGCTGTGGCTGGTGGTAGCTGCTCACAGTGTGGGGCTCCTGTTCCTGGGTGCTAGCTGCTGGAAGCTGTGTGTGACTGCTGCTGCTGATCATCATCCCCAAAGGTCAGAGGAGCATGTACTGGGCTCTCCTCCAATCAGAGCTCAGCACATGCTCATCTGACCCCATTGCAGTGCCTCCTGGGATTTTTTACCTAGTAGTGGACTGCAGAGTAGTGTGTGCTGCCGCGACCCCCCTTCCCCGCATTAGAGTTAATTACCGGCAGACAGGTCCCTTCTGCTCCTCTTCTCCGGGAGTGCGTGCACAGCAGAGCCGGAGGCAGTGGAGGAGATGTGCCCCCTCTGGAGCAGACACCCGGCGGCAGATGACTCCATTGCCTCCGGCAGTTCCACCTATGAGTCCAGGGCTGCCCGCATGTGTGCCTTTTTAATTCCAGGGGTGCCCGCATGTGTCCCATATCAGTCCAGGGGTGCCCACATTTATGCCTTATAATTCCAGAGATGCCCGCATGTGCCATATAATTCCATGGGTGCCTGCATGTGTCCCGTATTAGTCCAGGGGTGCCTGTATGTGTCCCATATTAGTCCAGGGGTGCCCGCATGTGTGCCGTATAATTCCAGGGGTACCCGTATGTGTGCCGTATAATTCCATGGGTGCCCCCATGTGTCCCCTATTAGTCAAGGGGTGCCTGTATGTGTGCCGTATAATTTCAGGTGTGCCCCCATGTGTCCCGTATTAGAGTAGGGGAGCTGCCCTATTTTGTAATGAAAAGAAAAAAAAGTTTTTTGTTTTTTCATTTTTACTGCAAGGGCTGTTAAGGCTGCTGTATCAGTGCAAGGTTGAGCCAAGTGTGCCATATAATTGATGGGGTGTTGCTAAGTCTGCTGTATAATTCCAGGTGTTCTGCTCATTTTTTAATAAAGGAGTGTTTACTGCAGGAGTGTCGCCATGTTGGCCATATAATTCCATGTCTGCCACCATGTGTGCCGTATCAGTCCAGGGGTGCCGCCATCTGTGCTGTATAATTCCATGTGTGTGTATCAGGTCAGGGGTGCGGGATGCATAATTCCTGGGGTAAGCAAAGTGTGTCCTATAATTCATGGGTTGCTGCCAAGGCTGCTGTATAATAATGGGTTGATGCTAAGTGTGTCGTATCAGTCCAGGAGTGCCTGCATGTGTGCCGTATAATTCCAAGTGTTAGCCAGGTTTACCGTATAATTCATGGGGTGCTGCTAAGTGTGCCGCCACAGTCCAGGGGTGATGCTAAATGTGCCGTATCAGTTTAGGCGTGAGCCAAGTGTGCTGTATACTTCATGGGGTGCTGCTAAGTATGCTGTATCAATCCAGGGGTGCTGCCATTTTTTTATTACAAGAATAGAAAAAGTTTTTTTTTCTTTATACTGCAGGAGTGTCACCATGTGTGCCGTATAATTCCATGTGTGCCGCCAGGTGCTGTATCAGGTCAGGGGTGCCACCATCTGTGCTGCATAATTCCTGGGGTAAGCCAAGTCTGCCGTATAATTCCGGGGGTGCTGCCAAGTGTGCTGTATTAGCCCAGGGGTGATGTTAAGAATTCTGTATCAGTCCATGGGTGAGCCAAGTCTGCCGTATAATTCCTGGGGTGCTGCCAAGTGTGCTGTATCAGTCCAGGGGTGATGCTAAGCGTGCCATATCAGTCCAGGGGTGAGCCAATTCTGCCAAATAATTCCTGGGGTTAGCCGTCTGCCGTATAATTCATGGGGTGCTGTCAAGTGTGCTGTATTAGTCCAGGGGTAATGCTAAGTGTTCCATATCAGTCCAGGGGTGCTATTAGGTGTGCCGTATCAGTCCAGGGGTGATGCTAAGTGTTCCATATCAGTCCAGGGGTGTTGCTAAGTGTGCTGTATCAGTCCAGGGGTGATGCTAAGTGTGCCGTATCAGTCCAGGGGTGATGCTAAGTGTGCTGTATCAGTCGAGTGTTTGTGCCACCCACTTGTGTCGCTTATTATAGTCATACAACTACCTCGGTGCAACCTTTTGGCCTAAAAACAATAATGTGAGGTGTTCAGAAGGGAAACGGTCATCTGTCAGCCCACACTTAGGTCGACAGTCATTAGGTTGACCCTGGAAGGTAGACTGGCCCCAAGGTCAACAGGGTTAAAGGTCGACATGGGTCAATGTCGACATGACTTAAGGTCGAAATGGGCCAAGGTCGACATGGGTTTAGGTCAACAGTCATTATGTCGACATGAGTTTTTCACTGTTTTTTGAGCCGACATGTGCCGACAGGCGGTATTTCATGCCCTAGCATCCACTAGGGCGTGGTGGGAGAATAAAATAGTGCCCGAAGCATGCGAGGGGCTGCGGTTCAACTCCAACTGTGTCCATGTCAACTGTGTCGACATTCGGGGTAAAAAAAACTGAAAAACTTGTGTCGACCTAATGACTGTCGACCTAAACCCATGTCGACCTTGGCCCATGTCGACCTTAAGTCATGTCGACCTTGACCCTGTCTACCTTGGGGCCAGTCGACCTTCCAGGGTCGACCTAATGACTGTAGACCTAAGTCTGGTCTGACAGATGTACCGATTCCATTCAGAATAGCCTGGAAATGAGTGAATTAAATCTTTTTTTATTCTTTTAATAAAAAAATGGCAGCACCCGTGGATTGATACAGCGGACTTAGCAGCACCCAATGAATTATACAGCACACTTGGCTCAGGCCTGAACTAATACAGCACACTTAGCAGCACCCCATGAATTATACGGTAGACTTGGCTAACACTTGGAATTATACGGCACACATGCAGGCACCTCTGGACTGATACGACACACTTAGCAGCAACCTATTAGTTATACAGCAGCCTTGGCAGCAACCCATGAATTATAGGACACTCAATGCATTTAAAGTTCCCACATGGGCCAATTGGTTGTGATGTTAAAGGCTTTCATTAGTTAACATTTCCCCGCTGCCCTTTGAGGCCTGAGTATCAGTACACTTGAGATGTGCGCTGTTCTGCCCCCTTATCCCTGAACACAATTTGAGACTCTTTTGCTTTAAGTTTTTGCAGCATGGCGGCCATCTTGGCCCATGACATCATTATGACATCACAAAGGCTCTGTGACACAGGGACTCCATCACCTGAGACTCTGCATTTGTCAGGAGAAGTGGCATATTTTCTGCTCTCTTGCTATATTACTTATATTTGGATTTCGCTGAACTTTAGCGGTTACCTATACCTAAGGAGACATTATGGGCTGTCTGTGCAGCAAACTGTGCGTCCCTGAACCCAGGAAGAAGGTAAGTGCGCTGTTATATTTATGGGTTGAACATTGCACATACAGAGGATTATCACAGGCCACAATAGGGGGGAGCTTGCCCGATATTGGGTGTTTCTGGGCAGATTGGAAGGTGATTTGTCCAGTTTTATAGGCCTAAATATGGGGGGTAGGCATCATTTTGACTGACTGGCAGGGGCGTAACTACCATAGGTGCAGGGGGTGCAGCTGCAATGGGGCCCAGAGCTGAAGGGGGCCCATCTTTACTGTCAAACTAATATGTTTTGCATATATTTATCACCATCAGTTGCTAAATAGGGGCCCTTACAAACTTTTGCTATGGGGCCTACGAATATCTAGTTACGCCTCTGCTGACTGGTAACTAGTAACATATAAATGTACCACCCCATATGTAGTTTTAGAGGGCCTGAGATGTAATACTTACACCATTATGTACATCTCCTGTACCCTCCCCTGCACAATTCCCAGACAGCAGTGTCTTATAATGTGGGCATGTTGTGTAGTAACACTCACATTTCACCATTAGCCTCACAGGCTCTCACATTATCAGCACTGAAGCGTCCATCTCCCCACCTTGCTGGGCTTTGTAGTTCGGCAGTACTTCTGCTGCTGTCGTACATGTAGGTTCTCCTGCCAGTAGCTGCCTCCTGCCCATTCTCCTCCTGCCTGACCCTAACTGCCACTAACTGCCCATGCTCCCTGACCTGTGCTCTGTAAACAATATGTGTAGAACAGTTATAGGGATGCCATCGACCATCGCTGATTCCAAATCATCCATGGTTTATGGCCGATATTTAATACTTTTGCCATTAATGGGGGAGAACCAGATGATTTCCCTCCATCGATGGCACAGCGAAACCGATGTTTTGCTTTTGGGGTTTTTCAAAGTGCCAGGACATGGAGCATAGCTCCGCCCTGACACCCATGAAGCCCCACCCCTGTGTTTTGATTGGGCCACAGGCCAATCAGTCAAACACAATGGATGACCATAGATAGGTAAAAGTATCGATGGGCATCCATTGCATAGTTTAACACTATCGATGGCCATTTGCACTATTGCCATCAATGGTAACCATCGATGGCAATGCCAACAATGATCATCCCTAGAACAGTACTGGTAATAACGTTATCACTTATAGTTGCTCTGATATTATTACTCGTGCATAAATACTTACCAACATGTCCCATTCCTGGGCTTCCCTCTGATACTATTACTCGTGCATACATACCTACCATCATGTCCCATTCCTGGGCTCCCCTCTGATATTATTACTCGTACATACATACCTACCATCATGTCCCATTCCTGGGCTCCCCTCTGATATTATTACTCGTGCATACATACCTACCACCATGTCCCATTCCTGGGCTTCCCTCTGATATTATTACTCGTGCTTACATACCTACCACCATGTCCCATTCCTGGGCTTCCCTCTGATATTATTACTCGTGCTTACATACCTACCACCATGTCCCATTCCTGGGCTCCCCTCTGATATTATTACTCGTGCATACATACCTACCAACATGTCCCATTCCTGGGCTCCCCTCTGATATTATTACTCATGAATAAATAACTACCATCATGTCCCATTCCTGGGCTCCCCTCTGATATTATTACTCGTGCATACATTCCTACCAACATGTCCCATTCCTGGGCTCCCCTCTGATATTATTACTCGTGCGTACATACCTACCAACATGTCCCATTCCTGGGCTCCCCTCTGATATTATTACTCATGCAGATATACCTACCAACATGTCCCATTCCTGGGCCTCCCTCTGATATTATTACTCGTGCATATATACCTACCAACATGTCCCATTCCTGGGCCTCCCTCTGATATTATTACTCGTGCATACATACCTACCATCATGTCCCATTCCTTGGCCTCCCTCTGATATTATTACTCGTGCATACATACCTACCATCATGTCCCATTCCTTGGCCTCCCTCTGATATTATTACTCGTGCATACATACCTACCATCATGTCCCATTCCTGGGCTCCCCTCTGATATTATTACTCGTGCATACATACCTACCAACATGTCCCATTCCTGGGCTTCCCTCTGATATTATTACTCATGCATACCTACCTACCATCATGTCCCATTCCTGGGCTTCCCTCTGATATTATTACTCGTGCATACATTCCTACCAACATGTCCCATTCCTGGGCTTCCCTCTGATATTATTACTCATGCATACATACCTACCATCATGTCCCATTCCTGGGCCTCCCTCTGATATTATTACTCGTGCATACATACCTACCATCATGTCCCATTTCTGGGTCTCCCTCTGATATTATTACTCATGCATGCATACCTACCACCATGTCCCATTCCTGGGCTTCCCTCTGATATGATTACTCATGCATACATACCTACCATCATGTCCCATTCCTGGGCCTCCCTCTGATATTATTACTCGTGCATACATACCTACCAACATGTCCCATTCGTGGGCTCCCCTCTGATATTATTACTCGTGCATACATACCTACCACCATGTCCCATTCCTGGGCTTCCCTCTGATATTATTACTCGTGCATACATACCTACCACCATGTCCCATTCCTGGGCCTCCCTCTGATATTATTACTCGTGCATATATACCTACCACCATGTCCCATTCCTGGGCTTCCCTCTGACATTATGATTGCTGTCACCTGTGTTGAACTATAATTACTTGTTAAGAAAGGTGATGACAATCATAAATTAAGAGCAGGGAGACCATCGATTAATAGTCATCAATGGTTTATGGTTTATAGATGATGTAGAAATAGTGTTTTGCTATCAATTAGGTAAAACCTGATGGTTTCCCTTTATCAATGGAGCATATATCGATGGTGTGTGTGTGTGTGTGTGTATGTGTGTGTGTATATATATATCTATATATATAGATATATATAATATATCTATATATATATATATATATATATACAAAACAAATATAGGTGCGCTGACACTATTAAGTCCGTTCAGTCCAAGGAAACAAGTTCTTTGGATGTATAATCCACACCAGTCCAAATGAATTTTACTAGGTGCAGCTCCCCTCTGAATGTCCCGATTCCCACGGGACTCCAAACGTAAACTCCACCTAAAACAAACAGAGGGGGCGCTTCATGGTGTAATATCGTTTTAATAAAAACGTGGAAATCACTTTAAAAACTTTTCTCCCACGGAGAAGATAAAGCCCGTACCGAAGTAATCATCCGGTGTGGGCTGAATACCACAAGATATGTAAAACAATCCACTGGTTCAATACTGCATGCCCAGAATTTTAAACGTGTCACTCACGGTACCACTCGGCAAGACGCCGGCGCCTCAGCGTCTCAGCAGCGGGGCTTCCAAACAGCGTGAACACAGCGGACTCACAGATGCGTCACACAGACCACGCCCCTACGCGGGGTGGGGTCTGACTGACGAAGTCCATCGACGAAACGCGTAGGGGCGTGGTCTGTGTGACGCATCTGTGAGTCCGCTGTGTTCACGCTGTTTGGAAGCCCCGCTGCTGAGACGCTGAGGCGCCGGCGTCTTGCCGAGTGGTACCGTGAGTGACACGTTTAAAATTCTGGGCATGCAGTATTGAACCAGTGGATTGTTTTACATATCTTGTGGTATTCAGCCCACACCGGATGATTACTTCGGTACGGGCTTTATCTTCTCCGTGGGAGAAAAGTTTTTAAAGTGATTTCCACGTTTTTATTAAAACGATATTACACCATGAAGCGCCCCCTCTGTTTGTTTTAGGGGGATATATATATATATACTGTATATATACTGTATATATATAGTGTATATATATAGTGAAGATACAGCTGGCTCCACTGCCCTGGTCTGTTCTATTGATTCCATGGTAGGAAGTGCTTGCAGTGCGGAGAGTTATGTAGTCACAGCTCATGATGTCTCTTCCTCTGCTCCTTACAGCCAAGCAAGTCTGCGAGGCTTACGAAGGGAGCGGCCAAGCACCCCAACAGCGTGCAGCCCCCCACCGGCACGCAGCCTCCCATGCCTAATGTGTCTGGTGAACATCCCAATGATCCGGACATTACTCTGATCACAGAGGACGCTGCAGCAGTCGTCGCAGAGATCATGGAGTACTTGATCAGTGAAGGTAAGCGTCCCCCAGGTGCAGAGATGTAACTAGTATATATCTAATAGGCGGGGAGTTCTGTGATGGGCTGATAACTAGTATATATGTACAGTAATAGGCTGGGAGTTATGTGACAGGCTGGTAACTAGTATATATGTAATAGCCTGGGAGTTCTGTGACAGGCTGGTAACTAGTATATATGTAATAAGCTGGGAGTTCTGTGACAGGCTGGTAATTAGTATATATGTAATAGGCTGGGAGTTCTGTGACAGGCTGGTAACTAGTATATATGTAATAGGCTAGGACTTCTGTGACAGGCTGGTAACTAATATATATGTAATAAGCTGGGAGTTCTGTGACAGGCTGGTATAACTAGTATATATGTAATAGGCTGGGACTTCTGTGACAGGCTGGTAACTAATATATATGTAATAAGCTGGGAGCTCTGTGACAGACTGGTATAACTAGTATATATGTAATAGGCTGGGAGTTCTGTGACAGGCTGGTAACTAGTATGTATGTAATAGGCTAGGACTTCTGTGACAGGCTGGTAACTAATATATATGTAATAAGCTGGGAGTTCTGTGACAGGCTGGTAACTAGTATATATGTAATAAGCTCGGAGTTCTGTGACAGGCTGGTAACTAGTATATATGTAATAGGCTGGGAGTTCTGTGACAGGCAGGTAACTAGTATATATGTAATCGACTGGGAGTTCTGTGACAGGCTGGTAACTAGTATATATGTAATAGCCTGGGACTTCTGTGACAGGCTGGTAACTAATATATATGTAATAAGCTGGGAGTTCTGTGACAGGCTGGTAACTAGTATATATGTAATAAGCTCGGAGTTCTGTGACAGGCTGGTAACTAGTATATATGTAATAGGCTGGGAGTTCTGTGACAGGCTGGTATAACTAGTATATATGTAGTAAACTGGGAGTTCTGTAACAGGCCGGTTACTAGTATATATGTAATAAGCTGGGAGTTCTGTGACAGGCAGGTAACTAGTATATATGTAATCGGCTGGGAGTTCTGTGACAGGCTGGTAACTAGTATACACGTAATAGACTGGGAGTTCTGTGACTGGCTGGTAACTAGTATATACAGTATGTAATACGCTGGGAGTTGTGTGACAGGCAGGTAACCAGTATGTATGTAATAGGCTGGGAGTTGTGTGACAGGCAGGTAACTAGTATATATGTAATAAGCTGGGAGTTCTGTGACAGGCAGGTAACTAGTATAAATGAAATAGGCTGGGAGTTCTGTGACAGGCTGGTAACTAGAATATATGTCATAAGCTGGGAGTTCTGTGACAGGCAGGTAACTAGTATATATGTAATCGGCTGGGAGTTCTGTGACAGGCTGGCAACTAGTATACACGTAATAGGCTGGGAGTTCTGTGACTGGCTGGTAACTAGTATATACAGTATGTAATACGCTGGGAGTTCTGTGACAGGCAGGTAACCAGTATGTATGTAATAGGCTGGGAGTTGTGTGACAGGCAGGTAACTAGTATATATGTAATAAGCTGGGAGTTCTGTGACAGGCAGGTAACTAGTATAAATGAAATAGGCTGGGAGTTCTGTGACAGGCAGGTAACTATAATGTATGTAATAGGCTGGGAGTTGTGTGACAGGCTGGTAACTAGTATGTATGTAATAGGCTGGGAGTTCTGTGACAGGCAGGTAACTAGAATGTATGTAATAGGCTGGGAGTTCTGTGACAGGCTGGTAACTAGAATATATGTCATAAGCTGGGAGTTCTGTGACAGGCAGGTAACCAGTATGTATATAATAGGCTGGGAGTTGTGTGACAGGCAGGTAACTAGTATATATGTAATAAGCTGGGAGTTCTGTGACAGGCAGGTAACTAGTATAAATGAAATAGGCTGGGAGTTCTGTGACAGGCAGGTAACTATAATGTATGTAATAGGCTGGGAGTTCAGTGAGGGGACAGGAGCTTGTTATCTCACCAGCCTGATTTTGCTTTATACATTATATGTACAGAGGAGATTGCACCTCCGCACAGAACTCGCACCCTATTACATAGAGCTCATAGACAGTATGGGGGTATATTTGCTACATAAAAGCTGATGTTGCTCATAGCAACCTACCAGATTGGGGGAAATTTACTAAAGGAAATTTGTAAAAAATAGGTGTATTTGTATCCAGAAATACACTTATTTTTGACATTTACTATCCCGAAAATACGGCAATTCGTATTCGTATGGATAGCACATCGATACGAATACGAATTGCTGTATTTTCGGGATAGTAAAAGTCAAAAATTAGTGTATTTCTGGATACAAATACACCTATTTTTTACAAATTTCCTTTAGTAAATATCCCCCATTGTGTCTATCATTTTCTAGCCTGCAAGAGTGAGGTGCGTGAGGAGTCCCCAGTGTCCCACACGATGACGGATGACACAATGTCACGTGATGAGATCACTGAGAGCAGCACCAGTGGCTGTTATTACTTGACGGACCGGTCATCATCCTCATTTGACACCAGCAGCACCAGCTCTGAATCCTCAGAATCCTCCTCAGATAACATCAGTGACTGCTCGCCCAGGTAGGTTGCTGGTACAATACGCATGTCCTCCCTGCTCTGGTCGCTGGGGTAGATTTTGGGTCTCTTGTCTTAAACACATGCTGTGATGTAGAAACGGTATATCCATACCTACCTGCAGCTGGGGCTGCTACACACGTTGTACCACACAGATGGGCTGGTATTCTACGTGTATGACATACATGTATATATCATTATACTAATGAGTGTAACAATATAAAAAGAGAAACGCTATAGGAAAAATGAAGTCATGTCAATTATGGAGCTTACACACACATAGCGATATTATCAGTGATCTGAGCTATGGTAGATCGCTCAGCACCGACCGTTGAGCACAAATCGCTCAGCACACAGCGCAGCACAGCGCCGATGTTTGATGAGCGATCTGTCACTGCCCACGTTCTCAAGAGGGAGAACACAGACGATGGCCAGATTTATAAGGCGTGCAGTATCTGCATCTCCCGGCAATAGTGACGCATGGGGCCACACATCACTATCATTATGGGCCCTACACACATTTCTAGTGCTTCATTTCTAGACGATCTAGTCAGATCACTTAGAAGATAGGCCCAAATCTCTCAGTGTGTGGCCCCATTAGAGGGATCTCACATCACTGTACACTGGGCTTCCTGTATGGGGCCGTCCTTGTCATGTCACACCCACAGTATCAGTGCTCTTATTGGTCCAAAGAGGAATCACACAGATAAATGTAGTCAGTAAGGGCCACTGACCTGGTGCAGGTGCTAGATAGCAGCAGGCCAGGGAATAATGAGATGACTTGTACATGGGAAACGTTTGTGTCTTTACAATAGCAGTCACTGATCAAAGTTTTTATTTATAGGAAGGACATCATCTACTACAAGCCTGTCTCTGTGGGCTTCCTGTGCCAGTACGAGGAGGACGGAATGCCCAGGGTGGATATATAAGCAAGACCTAAACCTGGATAGCAGACTCACAGAGTCATTAACATCTAATATTGCATGTCCCGTAACTTGGGATATAACTTGATTTAATGATATGCAGCTAACTGGAATCTTTGAAGTTTCTGCAACTTTTGTTGAATGTTAAAGCATGTCCTGTTGACAGCTCATCCCCATACCCTAGCCAGTCCTGTTGACGGCTCATCCCCATACCCTAGCCAGTCCTGTTGACGGCTCATCCCCATACCCTAGCCAGTCCCGTTGATGGCTCATCCCCATACCCTAGCCAGTCCCGTTGACGGCTCATCCCCCTACCTAAGCCTGTCCTGTTGACGGGTAACCCCCTACCCCCAATCTCTGTCTTCACAACTCCCTCTCTCCATATCCAGCAAGTCTGAAGCATCATTTTGCTTACACTTTCTGGGGAGTAATTTGGTCGCTGAGCGGCCTCTATATGAATCTGTTGTTTCAACAATAAAAAGTAACACAAGCCAATCAGTGCCTGATGTGTTATTTCCCACTAATGTGAGTGTTTCCCATTGTAGTATTTGTCTGACCCATATTCATGTGTAATAATAGCTGTGGGAATGTAATGTGTAATAACGGTAAGTATATGGTAGGTTGGTGCAGTACTGTGGGCTATGAGGATCTGTGCAGCTACACTGAGCCCCAGAGGTGACTGATGCCCCAACACTTGGTCTCCTCCCTGGGTTACATAAGGTTAGCTACTCAGAAGAGGTATCCGGCAACTACTGCAATAGTCTGGAATCCCCCAGTAGCGTCATGTTCTAGTCTAGACCCTTCCAGTTTTTCTGCTTGGACGCGCCTCTAGATTGCTGTCCTATAAACTTCCTTAAAAAGGAAAGTCATTTGTTTTGCTCAACAATAAATGAACAGCGGTAACAGTATTGACGCGGAACAAGACATTGTGCACTTGTAACTCTCTATATATTGATTAGAGATGAGCGGGCCCGGATCCCTGAGATCCGTCAGATCCGAATATCGGGGATCCGGGTCAGATCCGAGTCAGCTCGGGAGTTCCCGCCTGAATACCGGACCAATAACGAGGCCGAACGTCATCATCGCGCAGTCGGATTCTCGCGGGAGCGGGATCTTATAAAAGACGCACGCCCGCCCGCCATCTTCACTCCAATCTTGGAGAGGGAAGAGGGTGGTTGGGAAGCTCCGTGTGCCCTGTGCTGTGCTCTGTGCCATGTGCTCCGTGCTGTGCTGTGCCATGTGCTCCGTGCTGTGCTGTGCTCCGTGACCTGCCCTGTGCCCTCACTGCCCTGTGCTGTGCTGTGCTCCGTGACCTGCCCTGTGCCCTCACTGCCGTGTTGTAGACTTGTATTGAGAGTCAGTGACTGTTTATAGGCCTGAGCCCTGTAGTGTGATTTAACTAACTAGGTGCTGCAGTGCTCACACACAGGGGCTGCAGTGTCCACTGTCCAGGGGCTGTCCTGTGGCCCGTGCCCTGTTGTGATTTATTTAGCCCTAAGCCCTGTGTTGTGATTTATTTAGCCCTGAACCCTGTGTTTTTTGTGATTTAACTAACTCAGTGCTGCAGTGCTCACATGCAGGGGCTGCAGTGCTGCTAAGTAGTACACTGTGCAGTAATACTATGCGGAAGACTTGGCTTATCCCAGGAATTAAACGGCACAGATGGTGGCACCCCTGACCTGATACAGCACACATGGCGGCACACATGGAATTATACTGCACAGATGGCAGAACCCCTGGACTGATACAGAACACATGGAATTATACGGCACAGATGGCGGAATCCCTGGACTGATACAGCACACATGGCGGCACACATGGAATTATACGGCACAGATGGCGGAACCCCTGGACTGATACAGCACACATGGCTGCACACATGGAATTATACGGCACAGATGGCGGAACCCCTGGACTGATACAGCACACATGGCGGCACACATGGAATTATACGGCACAGATGGCGGAACACCTGGACTGATACAGCACACATGGAATTATACGGCACAGATGGCGGAACCCCTGGACTGATACAGCACACATGGTGGCACACATGGAATTATACGGCACAGATGGAGGAACCCCTGGACTGACACAGCACACATGGAATTATACAGCACACATGATAAAACTCCTGCAGTAAAAAGAGAAAAAAACTTTTTTATTCTTTTAATTAAAAAAAATGGCAGCACTCTGGATTGATACAGCAGACTTAGCAGCACCCCATCAATATTACGGTAGACTTGGCTCACCCCTGGACTTATACGACACACTTAACAGCCCTTGCAGTAAAAAAAACGACTTTTCTCTTAATTAACAAAAGGGCAAGACCCCTGTATTGATACGGCAGACTTAGCAGCACCCCATGAATTATACAGCACACTTGGCTCACCCCTGGACTAATACGGCACACATGGCGGCAGACATGGAATTATACTGCAAACATAGTGTTGAAATGGGGTTTGGTCGATAGGGTCATTAGGATGACACAAGTATTAGGTCGAAATGGCCATGGTCGACAGTCAAAAGGTTGACATGGGGTTTTTCACTTTTTTGAGCTGATGTGTGCCAACAGGTGGTATTTCATGCCCTACCATCCACTAGGGTGTAGTGGGAGAATAAAATAGTGTGACGAGAGTAGAGAGGCACCGTGCACGAAGCATGGCGAGCACAACGAGCCATGCGAGTCGACAATCGACAGCCCCCCTGTCGACCTTATATATAATGTGCGATAGTCATGAAAATGTGCGAATTTGTGGAAATGTGCAATTTTGTGTTAAAAAAGAAAAGAATGCAGTGGGGTACCCCCTCCTGAGCATAACCAGCCCTAGGCTCATTGATTCATTGGTTCCAAAAATACAGGGGACAAAATAACTGGGGGTCCCCTGTATTTTGGAACCAGCACCGGGCCCCCACAGCAGGGGGACACTTTTTTACATAAGGTCCCCCAGCCGTATCTTGCTCACTGTAGCTGGTCAGCCTTGGACGTTGTACCTAATGGAGTGAGGACCCCCCAACGGGGCCCCCCAGGTTTTATCCATCCAGGGCTGAAGCCCGGGGCTGTCACCAGCGTCCGTGGGCTATGGACGCCGGCCTGATAGGGTTAAATCATCCATACAAAACATTGCTTATACAGGTGAACTACAAGTCCCAGCAGGCCTCCCCCGCATGTCCCAACATGCGGGACATTAATGGGTCGCTGGGACTTGTAGTCCACCTGTAAAAAGAATGTTTAAAAAAAACACACACAGAGAAAAGTACAAGTTTATTACACACACACACACACACACACACACACACACATTCATTTTACACACTTACAGCTCCAGGGTCCAGCCCTGACTCCTTCCTCCACTGCAGGCTCACCTCACACTGACAGCGGGGTGAGCAGGCTAGTTCCGTCCCTGCTAACAACTTCTATAGCATTGTCACAGCGCTATAGAAATGTTGGAATGGTTGGCTCTATGCAGGGGCGGATCCAGGATAAAATGACAGGGGGGGCACCATGAGAAAAGAGGGTTTAGGTGGGGGAGGGGCAGTGTTAGTGGTGCCAGTGTACATGCTAAGAGAGCGGCAGAGAGAGGGTGGGAATGGGATTAAAAATAGGCCCTGGCATTTAAAGTACGCAGGCCCACCATGGCGACAAAAGTAAAGGATGTAGTTGTGCAGAAAAGGGTGTGTGGCCACTCAACAGAGGGCATGTCCTTGAGTGTATTGTACAACACCATATACAACTTCTACACATTATGCAACAAAATACTAGACCCCATTATACTTGCCCCTTACACATGATGCCAAATGGAAGGAGCCAAAATTTGCATAATGCCACATGGATTGAGACAAATTTCAAATAATGCCACATGGATTGTGTCAAAATTCACATAATGCCACACGGATTGAGCCAAAATTTACATAATGCCAAACGGAATGAGCCAAAATTCACATAATGCCACATGGATTGTGTCAAAATTCACATAATGCCACATGGATTGTGTCAAAATTCACATAATGCCACATGGATTGTGTCAAAATTCACATAAAGCCACATGGATTGAGCCAAAATTCACATAATGCCACATGGATTGAGCCAAAATTCACATAATGCCACACAGATTGAGCCAAAATTCACATAATGCCACACGGATTGAGCCAGAATTCACATAATGCCACACAGATTAAGCCAAAATTCACACTACACTTCATAAACAGGGACATTGTCCACCAAAGGCGCGCATTAAACATTTACACCATAATATCCATTACACGTTAAGTTACACGCCATTATGTCCATTATGTATTATGCCAAACACCATAATGCCTATTAAAAATTATGCTACATAAGTGCTGCTTATCTACATGCTCATTGCCAAGGGTTCCATGCTCATTGCCAGAGGTTCCATGCTCGTTGCCATGTGGGATTACATGCTCGCGGTAAATGGGGGACAGCCGCCGCCATGCAGAAGTGATAGCCACTGACAGTGGCAGAGCCTGGCTGTATTCAGAGCACTGCAGGTCCCAGCAAATTGAAATAATACCCCTTTCACACCAGAAAATGCATTCCCAGGTTGGCCCCTTTTACACCAGCCTAGTCCCTGCATTTTCTGGTGTGAGGGGGAGAGGAAACCACCCCTCCCATTTAACCAGTTATCTCATTTAACCGGCTATATCTTCGGAACCAACTGACCCATTTACATGAGACAAGTATCATATTGAAGAACTTTTGAGTGGGCTTTGAATGATTTTGGTCCAGTGAAACTGGAACGGTTGGTTCCAGAGTAATCTGCCCTCAAAGAACATGAACAGCCATGAAATTACATTTCAAAAATAAAAATATAGGTTTACACGCAATATCTCTGGAACCGATTGACCGATATGGACCAGCCTGGTATCATATTGAAGGTCCAGCGATTTGGAATTAAATGGGATCAACGACAAACTTCTATGATGTCAGAGGGGGAACTGGCAGCCGTCGGAACTGGGTGGGGGTCGGAATTGACGGGTCCCATATTATCCTATGGGGAAAAAACGTTACAGCTTTGCCAGGCGATATCTCCGGTTCCCTGGGGGCTAGAGACGCGGGGCTAGGCTTGTTGGAAAGCCCTGGCCCTCAGCTACAAAATAAAATGACAGGGGGGCACGTGCCCGGGTGCCCCCCCCTAAATCCGCCACTGGCTCTATGTGTCTCCATGGAGACGCTTTCAGCTCATCAGGGCTGAGCTATGCACTTGATACACAAGACATCCTTGCTGTCTGACTTTAACATACAGAATAAAGATGGTGCCGGGGCATTGCAAACGCCTCACATTGGGTAAATTCGGGGAGGAGTTCGGACCTCTAGGATCTGAACTCGCTCATCCCTAGTTAACCCCTTCCCGACATTTGACGTACATTTACGTCATGGTCGGGAAGCACTTCCCGACACATGGCGTAAATGTACGTCATGGATTTAAACTGTCACCGCGTCTATAGACGCGATGACAGTTTCAACATGTCTGCTGTCCCTGACAGCAGACATGTCCGTGCATGCCCAGGGGGGGCTGCGATGCCGCCCCCCCGTCGGCGATCGCTGTGATTGGCTGTTCAGTGTGAACAGCCATTCACAGCGTTTTCCTGTGTCACCGGCGAATAACGTTCGCCGGTGACACGGGATCGGAGGTGATTGGTGCTGTAAAGTACAGCACCAATCACCGCGGGGTGTAAGGGTGACACTGGTGTCACCCCACCTCACCCCGCCCGCCCCCAAAGGCCGTGATTGGTCCGTCGGACCGACGGACCAATCACAGCCATGGAGGGGGGTTTAAACTAACGGTGACTGCACTGCAGACGCCATTCCGGTCTGGAATAGCGTGCAGTGCGGTCACCGTGCCCACCTGCCGCCATATACTGACCAGAACCTTGCTCCATACTTACCTGATCACTGCTTGATCACTGCTTGATCTGTGCTTGTAGTGTGCTGGATGCTTCCTGGATCCTGTTGCTACTTGTGCCTTCCTGTGCTGTGAAATTGTGCTGCTGCAGTGTAATAGCTAGATAGAGAGATAGATAGAGAGAGATAGAGAGAGATAGAGAGAGATAGAGAGAGAGATAGTGTCAGAGAGTGCTATATTTTGTGCTGCTGCAGTGTGATATAGTTATAGATAGAGAGAGAGAGATAGAGAGATAGAGAGAGATAGAGAGAGAGAGATAGATAGAGAGGCCTAGTGACAGAGTGCTATATTTTGTGCTGCTGCAGTGTGATAGTTATAGAGAGATAGAGAGAGATAAAGAGAGAGAGATAGAGAGAGATAGTGACAGATTGTGCTATATATTTTTTATATAACTGACTGCTGCCCCCTCCTTTTGTGCTGATCAGTATAAATTAACTGATCAGCAACTTTTTGGGGGCGCAGGTTTTTTTTTATATATAGATATACCTGTCAGTGCTGCTGCTGCAGTGTCATAGAGTGATAGATAGTGAGAGATAGAGAGATAGAGAGAGATAGTGACAGAGAGTGATAGAGAGTGCTAAATTTTGTGTCTGCTGCCCCCGCCTTTTGTGCTGATCACTATATCTGAGGTGATCAGCAACTTTTTTGGGGGTACAGAGGTTTTTTTTTTTTTATATATACCTGTCAGTTGCACCAAAGGTTGTGCACCTGCTGCCCCTCACTGGTAATCAGTGTCGCATCACTGATCACCTTTTTTTTTTTTTGTGGGTGCTGTGTGGTCTTTTTTTATTTTTTTTTTTACACACACTGTGATTTTGTGGGTGTCCTGTGGCCACTGTGCGCTGATCAGTGACGTACATCACTGATCAGCTTTTTCGGCACAGGGTTGATCTATTTTTTTTTTTTTGATCAAATTCCTGTTGCCTTTGAGCGCTGTTCAGTGACAGACGTTACTGACCAACATCTGTGCTCAATTTTTGGCGCAGGACCTTTTTTTTTTTTTTTTTTTAACCCCTTCAATTTTTTTTTTTAACCCCTTCAATTTTTTTTTTTTTTTAACCCCTTCAATTTTCTTTTTTGGTATAAAGTATTTTTTTTTTCTGCACTACATACACATTACACACTACATTCCCCCCAGGTTGAAATAAAGTTTGTACCCCCCCCTACACTATACACGTGTTGAAACATTTCACTACCAGTAACACAAAAATAAAAATGGCATCCCAAATGTCCTCCCAAATGTCCTCCCAAATGTCCTCCCAGTCATCCAGGAGAATGTATTCAGTGGAGGAGGCATATGCCATGCTTGCTTCTGACTCTGACACAGCCAGTGATGCAAGCGGGGAATTTGAAGGATTCGTCTTAAGCTCCTCTTCCTCCTCTGGTGATGAGGGACCCCCTCAAAGACGCCCCCGTAGAGCAGCTGAGACCCCCCCCCCAACAATTGATCTCGTATGGACCCCACCACCAGACAATTTTGAGCCCCAGGTTCCTGAGTTTTTGGCCATGCCAGGAATCCAATTTGATTCCACAGGTCTCAGAGAAATTGACTTTTTCAAATTATTTTTCTCTGATGATTTTATAAATTTAATGGTGGACCAAACTAATTTATATGCCCAGCAATTTATTGCTCAAAACCCCACGTCATCATTTGCTAGGTGGACCCCTGTAGATGCAGTAGAGATGATGACGTTTTGGGGTCTGGTGTTTCATATGGGCATAGTAAAAAAGCCAGAAATTAGGCAATATTGGAGTACAGATGTTCTGTACAGTACTCCATTTTACCGTATGGCCATGACCCGGACTCGATTTGAGACAATTCTTAAATTTATACATTACACCGATAATGCACAGTGCCCACCCAGAGATGATCCCACCTTTGACCGGCTATTCAAAGTCAGGCCGGTCATTGATCATTTCAGTGCCAAATTTGAAGAGGTGTACATCCCTGAAAAATTTATTTGTATCGACGAGTCCCTTATACATTTTAAAGGAAGGGTTAAATTCCGCCAGTACCTTCCCAGTAAGAGGGCAAGGTATGGCATAAAAATGTATAAACTGTGTGAAAGCACCTCAGGGTACACCCACAGGTTTAGGGTTTATGAAGGGAAGGATTCAAGAATTGAACCGCCAGAATGCCCCCCCTCCCTCGTAGGTGTTAGTGGGAAAATTGTCTGGGATTTAGTGCACCCCTTCCTGGATAAAGGTTATCACCTCTATGTGGATAACTTTTACACTAGCATCCCCCTGTTTAAGGCCCTTGGTTCAAGAGGTACAGCAGCTTGCGGTACTGTGCGCAAGAACCAAAGAGGCCTCCCAAAAACGCACATTGCCCAAGTAATGAGAAGGGGTGAAAGCAGGGGAATATGCAACGAAAATATGTTGTTGGTCAAATATAAGGACAAGAGGGATGTCCTTATACTGACAACAATTCACGGAGACAGTACCACCTCCGTCCCTGTACGAGGTACCAGTACCCACACCTCAAAACCTAATTGTATCCTGGATTACAATAGGTACATGGGCGGAGTGGATCTTTCAGATCAGGTACTGAAGCCGTACAGTGCCCTGCGGAAAACAAAAATCTGGTACAAGAAGGTGGCCGTGTATATCATCCAGATGGCACTGTATAACGCTTACGTGCTATTCCGTTCTACCGGCCAGAGGGGGACATTTATGCACTTTCAAGAGGAAGTCATAAAGGGCCTAATATTTGGGAACCAGCAGGCAGAGGGCCCCAGTACTTCTAGTACTGGCCCCCGTATTGTACCAGGGCAGCATTTTCCTGATGAAATCCCCTCCACTGGAAAAAAGGGCAGGACACAAAAAAGGTGCAAAGTTTGCTATAAAAAGGGAATAAGAAAGCAAACTATTTTCCAGTGTGACACTTGCCCCGACAAACCCGGCCTATGTATAAAGGAGTGTTTTAAAATATACCACACATCTATGGAATATTAGGTTCATAATTTCACCGTGCTTCGGGGGTCTTGCTAATGCCACATAGCACCCACCATTCATTCCACCAGAATCTGAGCCGCAAAATCCAAAAATCACTCCTTCCCTTCTGAGTCCTGCCATGCACCCAACTGGTATTTTTTGGTCACATGTGGGGCATTGCCGTACTCGGGAGAAATTGGGGCACAGATTTTGGGGTGCTTTTTCTCCTTCATTCCTTGTGAAAATGAAAAATTTTGAGCCAGAACTGCATTTTTGTGTAAAAAAATGTAATTTTTCATGTTCACTGCCCAGTTTTATCAAAATTGGTGAAACCCCTGGGGGTTTGAAATGTACACTATACCCCTAGATGAATTCCCTGAGGGGTGTAGTTTGCAAAATGGGGTCACTTGTGGGGGGGTTCCACTGTATTGGTGCTTTGGGGGTCTTGCTAATGCGACATAGCACCCACCATCATTCCACCAGAATTTGTGCTGCAAACTCCAAATATCACTCCTTCCCTTCTGAGTCCTGCCACTTTTTGGTCACACATGAGGCATTGCCGTACTCGGGAGAAATTGGGGCACAGATTTTGGGGTGCTTTGTCTCCTTCATTCCTTCTGAAAATGAAAAATTTTGAGCCAGAACTGCATTTTTGTGTAAAAAAATGTAATTTTTCATTTTCACTGCCCACTTGTATCAAAATTGGTGAAACCCCTGGGGGTTTGAAATGTACACTATACCCCTAGATGAATTCCCTGAGGGGTGTAGTTTGCAAAATGGGGTCACTTGTGGGGGGGTTCCACTGTATTGGTGCTTTGGGGGTCTTGCTAATGCGACATAGCACCCACCATCATTCCACCAGAATTTGTGCTGCAAACTCCAAATATCACTCCTTCCCTTCTGAGTCCTGCCACTTTTTGGTCACACATGAGGCATTGCCGTACTCGGGAGAAATTGGGGCACAGATTTTGGGGTGCTTTGTCTCCTTCATTCCTTCTGAAAATGAAAAATTTTGAGCCAGAACTGCATTTTTGTGTAAAAAAATGTAATTTTTCATTTTCACTGCCCACTTGTATCAAAATTGGTGAAACCCCTGGGGGTTTGAAATGTACACTATACCCCTAGATGAATTCCCTGAGGGGTGTACTTCGCAAAATGGGGTGACTTGTGGGGGGGTTCCACTGTATTGGTGCAACATAGCACCCACCATTCATTCCACCAAAATCTGTGCTGCAAAATCCAAAAATCACTCCTTCCCTTCTGAGTCCTGCCATGCACCCAACTGGTATTTTTTGTTCACATGTGAGGCATTGCCGTACTCTGGAGAAATTGGGGCACAGATTTTGGGGTGCTTTTTCTCCTTCATACCTTCTGAAAATGAAAAATTTTGAGCCAGAACTGCATTTTTTTGTAAAAAAATTTAATTTTTCATGTTCACTGCCCACTTGTATCAAAATTGGTGAAACCCCTGGGGGTTTGAAATGTACACTATACCCCTAGATGAATTCCCTGAGGGGTGTAGTTTGCAAAATGGGGTCACTTGTGGGGGGTTCCACTGTATTGGTGCTTTGGGGGTCTTGCTAATGCGACATAGCACCCACCAAAATTCCACCAGAATCTGAGCTGCAAAATCCAAAAATCACTCCTTCCCTTCTGAGTCCTGCCATGCACCCAACTGGTATTTTTTGGTCACATGTGAGGCATTGCCGTACTCGGGAGAAATTGGGGCACAGATTTTGGGGTGCTTTTTCTCCTTCATACCTTCTGAAAATGAAAAATTTTGAGCCAGAACTGCATTTTTGTGTAAAAAAATGTAATTTTTCATGTTCACTGCCCACTTGTATCAAAATTGGTGAAACCCCTGGGGGTTTGAAATGTACACTATACCCCTAGATGAATTCCCTGAGGGGTGTAGTTTGCAAAATGGGGTCACTTGTGGGGGGGTTCCACTGTCTTGGTGCTTGGGGGGTCTTGCTAATGCGACATAGCACCCACCAAAATTCCACCAGAATCTGAGCTGCAAAATCCAAAAATCACTCCTTCCCTTCTGAGTCCTGCCATGCACCCAACTGGTATTTTTTGTTCACATGTGAGGCATTGCCGTACTCGGGAGAAATTGGGGCACAGATTTTGGGGTGCTTTTTCTCCTTCATACCTTCTGAAAATGAAAAATTTTGAGCCAGAACTGCATTTTTGTGTAAAAAAATTTAAATTTTCATGTTCACTGCCCACTTGTATCAAAATTGGTGAAACCCCTGGGGGTTTGAAATGTACACTATACCCCTAGATGAATTCCCTGAGGGGTGTAGTTTGCAAAATGGGGTCACTTGTGGGGGGGTTCCACTGTATTGGTGCTTTGGGGGTCTTGCTAATGCGACATAGCACCCACCAAAATTCCACCAGAATCTGAGCTGCAAAATCCAAAAATCACTCCTTCCCTTCTGAGTCCTGCCATGCACCCAACTGGTATTTTTTGGTCACATGTGAGGCATTGCCGTACTCGGGAGAAATTGGGGCACAGATTTTGGGGTGCTTTTTCTCCTTCATACCTTCTGAAAATGAAAAATTTTGAGCCAGAACTGCATTTTTGTGTAAAAAAATGTAATTTTTCATTTTCACTGCCCACTTGTATCAAAATTGGTGAAACCCCTGGGGGTTTGAAATGTACACTATACCCCTAGATGAATTCCCTGAGGGGTGTACTTTGCAAAATGGGGTGACTTGTGGGGGGGTTCCACTGTATTGGTGCACCATTCATTCCACCAAAATCTGTGCTGCAAAATCCAAAAATCACTCCTTCCCTTCTGAGTCCTGCCATGCACCCAACTGGTATTTTTTGTTCACATGTGAGGCATTGCCGTACTCGGGAGAAATTGGGGCACAGATTTTGGGGTGCTTTTTCTCCTTCATACCTTCTGAAAATGAAAAATTTTGAGCCAGAACTGCATTTTTGTGTAAAAAAATGTAATTTTTCATTTTCACTGCCCACTTGTATCAAAATTGGTGAAACCCCTGGGGGTTTGAAATGTACACTATACCCCTAGATGAATTCCCTGAGGGGTGTAGTTTGCAAAATGGGGTCACTTGTGGGGGGGTTCCACTGTATTGGTGCTTTGGGGGTCTTGCTAATGCGACATAGCACCCACCAAAATTCCACCAGAATCTGAGCTGCAAAATCCAAAAATCACTCCTTCCCTTCTGAGTCCTGCCATGCACCCAACTGGTATTTTTTGGTCACATGTGAGGCATTGCCGTACTCGGGAGAAATTGGGGCACAGATTTTGGGGTGCTTTTTCTCCTTCATACCTTCTGAAAATGAAAAATTTTGAGCCAGAACTGCATTTTTGTGTAAAAAAATGTAATTTTTCATTTTCACTGCCCACTTGTATCAAAATTGGTGAAACCCCTGGGGGTTTGAAATGTACACTATACCCCTAGATGAATTCCCTGAGGGGTGTAGTTTGCAAAATGGGGTCACTTGTGGGGGGGTTCCACTGTATTGGTGCTTGGGGGGTCTTGCTAATGCGACATAGCACCCACCAAAATTCCACCAGAATCTGAGCTGCAAAATCCAAAAATCACTCCTTCCCTTCTGAGTCCTGCCATGCACCCAACTGGTATTTTTTGGTCACATGTGAGGCATTGCGGTACTCGGGAGAAATTGGGGCACAGATTTTGGGGTGCTTTGTCTCCTTCATTCCTTGTGAAAATGAAAAATTTTGAGCCAGAACTGCATTTTTGTGTAAAAAATGTAATTTTTCATTTTCACTGCCCAGTTGTACCACAATTGGTGAAACCCCTGGGCGTTTGAAATGTACACTATACCCCTAGATGAATTCCCTGAGGGGTGTAGTTTGCAAAATGGGGTAACTTGTGGGGGGGTTCCTAAATTTTAGCATCTTATGGTGCCTAGAAACCTACATGGTGCCTAAAAAATAATCTCATAAAAAGGAGGCTCCAAAATCAAGTAGGTGCTCCTTCTATTATGAAGCCTGTGGTTTGGTCAACGTGCACACTAGGGCCACATATAGGATATTTTTGAAAACAAAAGAATTGGGGGAATCAATTTTTAGTCACATTTCTCTAGTAAAATGTACTGTGTTCCTTAGAAAAATGTATTAAAATTGCAAATCTGCAAAAAAAATGAAATTTTGAAATTTCACCTACACTTTGTTTTAATTCCTGTGAAACACCTAAAGGGTTAACAAACTTCCAAAATGCTGTTTTGAATACTGTGAGGGGTGCAGTTTTTGAAATGGCATCATTTATGGGGGTGTCTCACATACAAGTCCCTCAAAGTCACATCAGAACTGAACTGGTCCCTAAAAAAATCAGTGTTTGAAATTTTCTTGAAAATTTGAGAATTTGCTATTCATATTGTAAGCCTCCTAGTGTCCAAAAAAATTAAAAGGAAGTTGAAATAATGATGGAAACATAAAGTAGACATATGGTCTATGTTAGTTATTAACTATTTTGAGTGGTATGATTATTTGTCTCACAAGCAGAAAATTTAACATTTTGCAAATCGCTAAATTTTCCATTTTTTCACGACATTTTGGTATTTTTCACAAAAAAACACAGACTGTATCGACCCAAATTTACCACTTATTTGAAGTACAATGTGTCACGAAAAAACAATCTCAAAATCACTGGGATAAGTAAAAGCAAAAAAAAGTTATCCCCACTTAAGTGAGACATGTCAGATTTGAAAAAAATGGCTCTGTCAGGAACGCAAAAACTAGCTCTGTCAGGAAGGGGTTAAAATTGTAAGTATTATATTTACAACATTAAAAGATAACCATCTTAAGATCCTTGTTGAAGTACATATATTGAAGTAGAGCTCATGACCCAAATATGTTATAATTCTTATAGTTTTCTCCGTAAGAGGTGCCTTGGGTTAATACCATCAATATTAGACTTGCAGCTGTACATGTTCCAAAAAAAAAAATCACATGGTGATGTTTTATCACATGCTTAAGAGACTGCGGCTCCAGAAAAAAACAGTAACAAAAGAGAAAATGACAGTACATCTAACGGTACTTGTTTCCTAGCACGGCGCCCATCGCATTGCATACCATAAGGCATACGATGGTATGTGATGCGATGCGATGCTAGCCGATGTTATACAATTTAAAATTGTGTACCATTGAATTGTATGCCATTGTATGCCATATACAATGATATACGATTTTAAACTGTATAAGCACCCTAATGGGTGTTTTCAATGTTAAATGTGCCCCCCATAAGATAAATAATTGTATAAGCACCGTCATAGGTGCTTACAATGTTAAAAGCACCCCCACGCCACCCGTACTATCAATGCCAACACGAAGCATGGCGAGCGCAGCGAGCCCGCAAGGGGCGGCGGTACTTGTCCTCCTACATTTTCATACCCCCACTATCCACGTTGGTGTGGAGTTGATTTTATACAGTGTGGCGAGCGCAGCGAGCCACTGAGCCCGAAGCGTGGAGAGCGGACGCGGAATACATGTGAAGTAATGTGCGTCCCCTCGCAGGTCTCGCTGCGCTCGCCACACTTCGGGCTCGAAATCAGCTCCACGCCGACGTGGATAAGGGGGTATGAAAAGGTCAGAGGACGCTTACCGCTGCGCTCGCCACGCTTCGGGTTGGCGTTGATAGTGGCGGTGGCGTGGGGGTGCATTTAACATTGTAAGCACCTATGAAGGTGCTTATACAATTAAAAATGGTATATATAATTTAAAATCGCATCGCATTGCATTGTATGCCATATACAATGGTATACAATTTTAAATTAAATACAATGCCATACCAGGGCCGAAACGAGGGTTTCCGGCGCCCGGGGCAAGGCAGTCATTTGGTCGCCCCCCCACTGACTGGGGGGGGGTGGCAAATGACTGCCTTGCCCCTGGCACCGGAGGCTGAGCAGACCCTGCGCCCACATACAGTACCGTTGTGCAGCGGGGTCCTGGGACGGGCAGCGGGGTCCAGCGACAGGCAGCGGGGGTTCCGGACCAGGCAGCGTGGATTCCAGTCCATGCAGCAGGGGGACGGGCAGCGGGGTCCAGGGACGGGCAGCGCCGTGGCGGCTTTATTCCAGAGAATTCAGCCAATCAGCACCCGGCAAGACTTTTCAAAATCTACTTCCCGCCGGGCAAATGGCGTAGCTTGCTTCCAGCTGCCACTACGCCCATCACCCGGATGCCCGCTGCCTGTTCTCGGACCCCCGCTGCCCGGCTCGACAGCGCCCCCCACATGCAGCGCCCGGTGCGCATGACCCCCCAGCCCCCCCTCCTAGTTACGGCCCTGGCCATACGACTGAATATCGTGGGCGCCGTGCTAGGAAACAAGTACCCATCTAACCCTAATCCCTAAAATAATGTACAGTATAATAAGCAACATCCACCCCTGCACTGCTTTTATTGCTTGATTCATCGGATGCCGGATGACTCACCGACAGTCGAGATTCCGACATTAGTATCTCGACTGTCAGGAGCACGACAGTCGGAATCCTTGTGGGGGTCCCTGGCGAGCATAGCGAGCCCGCCAGGGGCTTCGAGCTCCTGACAGTCGGGATTCTGATGCAGCAGAAATGACCATCAGAATCCCGACTGTTGAAGAGTTATACCAAACTCTTACCAAAATCCTGAAAGGGCCCACCTCCCACCTCCTCTCTCCCCTCCCCTCCTCGAAGAAAAGTAGAGGACAGAGGGAGAGCCATTCTTTCATATTTAACCCCACCTAAACTACCAGAGAGTACCTTGGCCCCCCTCCCCCAACACTGGCCACCTTGCACCACCCCCAAACACCCCAGTATCGGGTCTCATCATTCGATTCTCCTGAGGAGACCTGCTCCCTACCGCTGCCGGGTCTTCTGCTCCCCGACTCACCTCTGCTGCTGGGTCTCTAGCTCCCCAGCTCCCTTTGGTGTCATCTGTGTCCCCTCTCACTGCTGCCGCTGGGTTTCTTGCTTCCCTCATCTCCGCCACCACCAGAACTCCTGCAAAGGATCAGAAAGTGAGTTACCTCTATACACCTGGATCATGTGACTGGTGTAGAGGTCAGCGGATTGGTGTTTGCAGGTCAGCTGAAACCGAGTGTCATGACAGTGCCCAAGCAGTACAGTACCAGCGTGGGATGCCAGGCAGGCCGGAGGTAACAAAAGGGAATGGTATCGGGACATCCTGCCATGGACTGTGATCAAACATGGCACCCACAGCGGGTCTGTGGTACTGTATACACCAGTGCACCGGTAAGTGGCGCGTGCCTGTACCACTATTCATGATAGTGTCTGAATAAAGAGTGCTCATGTACACCTGCTGGGTGACCTTGAAAACGAAAACTGTTGGGGGTACTTGAGGACCAGGGTTGAGAACCACTGACTTAACCAATAGTATGTTTTTGATGATGTTTAATCAATTATATGTGTGAAGTATATCAAGGTTCTATTTCCATACAGGTTGCGTGAATGTGACAGGAACTATATTAAACTTCCTAGTTTCAAAATACACTTGTTATTACTATAAACACGGGGACCTTGCCGGTGTGACAGGCAGGCGCAAATGACAGGACAGGCGGCGGATGAAGATGATGCAGCTCTCCGGTGCCCTCTCTGCTGCCGGAGAACTGCGTCATCTGCACCTGCCATCTGACTTGTCATCTGCGCCCACCGCCTGTGTGGATCACCTGCCTGCACCGAGGACCAGCAACCCAGGGTGAGTATTGTCCACCGCCTCTGCCGCCATCCCAGCTCCTGGCCTCCTCCCCACCTCCTTCCTGCCTCCTTCCCATACCAGAAAATGCAGGGACTTTTCTGGTGTGAAATGGGCCAACCCGGGAATACCTGGCATGATACCTGGGCGGAATTCCCGGCATTTTCTGGTGTGAAAGGGGAATTAGTGACAAGTTCAAACTCAAAGACACAAATTGTTAATTCTCAGAATCATACAAAATATGAGTGCTGGGGATTGTTAACTAATGTATAGGCCAGAGGTGGCCAAACCAATCCTTGAGCTCTACCTAGCTGGTGCATAGGTTTGGTCATTATTAACAGTCACATTTTCAAGCATGTGCTGCAATTATTCCTATCGGACACATTCTACAGATCCACAGCTGGCCTGGAAAATATTAACTGTTGGTTGATCTCGAGGACCGGTTTGGCCACCCTGGTATAGACCAAGATGGCTACATGGAGGCTTATGCGAATATCGCTACCTCACGCATGGATATATAAGCAGCCTGATTCTATAAGACTTTCTGGTACTTGTGTATTAGCCGGGCGCCCGGTACGTATTTAGCGTAGCGGCGCTGTCAGAATCAGCGTAGTGTTCCCGCGGCCAGTGTAGTTAGCGTAGTCAGTCAGAAGTAGCGTAGTGTTCCTGTGGCCAGCGTATTTAGCATAGTCAGTCAGAAGTAGCGTAGTGTTCCCGCGGCCAGCGTAGTTTGCGTAGTCAGTGTCATAATCTGCGTAGTGTTCCTCAGGGCCGGATTATCAATGGGCCTGATGGAGCTACATCTCCAGGCCCACTCTACAAATAGCTGAGGGCCAGAGCTTTCCAACGAGCCCAGCCCCGTGTCTCTAGCCCCCCGGGAACCGGATATACCGTTTTCCCCATAGGATAACATGGGACCCGCTAATTCTGACCTCCACCTGGTTCCAACGGCTGCCGGTTCCCCCTCCGGCATCACAGAAGCTCGAGGTTGATCTCAGTCGAACCCAAATCGCTGGGCCTTCAATCTGTTCCCAGGTCCATATGGGTTCATTGGCTCTAGAGATACGGTGGGTAAACCAATTTGTTTTCATTTCTGAAATGTAATTTCATGGCTGTTCATGTTGTTTGAGGACAGATTTCTCTGGAACCAGTTTCACGGGACCAAAATCATTCGAAGCCTACATGTAAATGGGCCAGTTGGTTCCAAAGATATAGCTGGTTGTTTAAAGGGGGACGGGGTGGTTTTCTCTCCCCTCACATCAGAAAATGCAGGGACTAGGCTGGCGTAAAAAGAGCCAGTCCGGGAATGTCCCTGCATGATCCTGGGACCATATTCCCCTGTAAATCCCTGCATTTTCTGGCATGAAAGGGGTATTATTTCAAATAGCAGGGACATGCAGTGCTCTTAATAAAGCCGGGCAGCCCCCTACTCTCTGCCCGGCTGTCAATGGCTGTCATTTCTGCCCGGCGGCGGCTGTCCCCCAGTTACCACGAGCGTGTATTCCCCCTTGGCAATGAGCATGTAATCCCACGTGGCAACGAGCATGGAACCCCTGGCAATGAACATGGAACCCCTGGCAATTAACATGTAGGTAAGCAACACTTTTGTAGCATCATTTTTAATAGGCATTATGGTGTTTGGCATAATAGGTAATGGAGATTATGGTGTGAGGCTTAACATGTAATGGACATTATGCCCCATTTATGAAGCATTTTTTGCATTATTGCTCAATCTGTTTGGTATAGTGCAAGCATGTCCAAACTATGGCCCTCCAGCTGTTGTGAAACTACAAGTCCCATCATGCATTGCCACAGTTTTGCTATTAGGGAATGCTAAAACTATTTCAAGGCATGCTGGGACGTGTAGTTTCACAACAGCTGGAGGGCCTTAATCTGTGTGCCATAGTGTGAATTTTGGCTCATTCCATGTGGCATAATGTATAAGAGGCAAGTACAGTATAAGGCGGTTACTATTGTGTTGCCTGATTTGTATAAGGGGTATATGGTATGGTAAACTTAGGTGACCACATAAAAGGTGCTGAAATGTTGTCTACCAAGTTTCGGCTTTCAGTATTTTTTTATGACTGGAGTGCCGCCTCAACCCGCAAGTATCTCAGGACATCGGCGTCCTGTGGGTGTACCTTTGGAGGGCACCCGCCAATATATCTCCCTCCATTTTTCCTATGCCTTTTCCAGGCATATATAATTAGTTGAAAGTATTTACACAAATAGAGACACACTCATGAGCAGACCACCCAACCAGAACACTGGTCACGCCCCCCACATTATTAGGTGCTGGCCACAACCCCTATTATTGCGCATAATAGGCCCTTGATCATTTTCAGCTCCAGGCCCATTTAGACCTTAATCTGGCTCTGGCAGCAGCCTGAGAGGAGCTGCTCCCCCTGTCATCTGCCAGCTTCTTGCTGTGTAATGGAGGCATCTTCTGCAGCCACGCATGTAATTCCGGAGAATCATTTACTGTACTAAATAAATAATTACATAAGTAAGCTGCTGGGTGACAGATCTATCTGACTGCTTAAGCCATGCCATGGCAGCAGCCTGATGCTAGTGCCTGACGTGCATGATGCCTTTCCCCATCAGTAGTCTGGCTCCTGCATATGTAATCAGCGGAGACCCGGCACAGTGCATATTGTATGAGTCGCACAGGTCCCTGCCTTTGCATATCTAATCAGCCCCTCTCAGTGGCGTTACTATAAATTTAGCTCCCCCCTGCCAAAAAAATTGTGGGAGCCCCCCTCTTTTAGAAAAACATGACAATGGTGCAGACTGGTTACCTTTGCCACTGTGCACAACCATGTGTTATGCTACAGCTACCCAGGAGTGACGTGTGCCCATGCGGCGTAAAAGGGAGGACATCTCGTCCGCTGACACCAGCCTCAGCTTCTAAGGACCGACCAGGGCCGGTGCAAGGCACCGGAGCGCCCCAGGCGTGGGGGCGCCCCGGCGCTCACCCGGTCCTCGGAGAAGGGGGGGGGGTGCAGGGCGTGCGGTGGCCGGCTATTGTGCTACACAGTAGCCAGGGGAGGGAAGGTTTTCGGGCGGCTGCTACACGGAGGTGGAGCGGGGGTGCCGGGCGTACGTCGGACCTGGCTACTGTGCTACACAGTAGCCGGGGGAGGGGGGTGTCAGAGCGGCTGCTACAAGGGGAGGGGGATGCTCTGCTTGCGGACTCACCCAGCCTGGCGAGTCACTGCGATGGGCGATGCGGCGGCGAAGGGGGTGGAGGGTGGACAGCTGCTCCAACTTCCGCCCTCCAGTGGCCGGCGCCCTAGGCAAATGCCTAAGGCTGCCTAGTGGTGGCGCCGGCCCTGGGACTGACCAGGGATACTAGCGGAAGTGTGTGCATGTAATGACAACGGCCGCCAGATGCAGAGGAGACTGGGGAGGTGGGGCGGGCTGTCACTTACGGTAAGGTACACCTACAGTACACAGCCACTACTACTGAGTGACAGCAAACTCTGTATTCGTACAGGACAGCAGGTATTTTTCAGTGTGCCCCGAGACCGCTGGCTCCCCCAAGCCACAGCTGGGGCTGCCACACCATAATTACGCCACTGGCCCCTCTCATTAGATATGCACTGGCAGGAACCAGCTCATTCCCACTCATTACATATGCAGTAGCGGCGACCAGCTTCCAGCAGTGGCAGCTCCGCCCTCCCTTCTCCCTGTGTCCCTGCAATGCGACCCCTCACCCGAGTATAAGCCGAGGGGGGATTTTTCAGCACAAAAAATCGAGTATATACGGTAGTTGTTTTTTAGTAAAACATTTATTTACTTTTTGTGTAAATTATTTTTCAAAGTGAATCTGAACATTATTTACTACTAATAATATGTAATGATAAAAACCGTAAACATGATTTGCAACTTGAAGACATGCAGGATATGTGTTTTGAATATCTGAACGGATTTAACATCAATCTGTCAATGTCCATTCATGTTATGGGACATAACATACATTCTTTTTATACATGGTGCTGCCATCTGTTTTTAAATGCCTAGTACATATCATAAAACTGTTCTGTCATGTACAGTATTTTAGAAAAAAGTGAAGAATGGCTATATATTTATGCTGACCACCAAGAAATGGGTAAAGATTTAGAGGATTTAGTTAATATTTTTTATTAATGTGTCAATTTATTGCAACTGATATTTCACAAAGCCTGAACACTTACAGTATTGTATACTACTGTATACTGTACATGTTTGTATACTGCTGTAGTCTTCATTGTTTATCATGTCAGCCAATTAAGCTACTGAAGTCTGACGTGCTGGTGGCAAGGGTAAGAGCGGCTCCTACTGTAATTAATAAATTGGTCCATAAATAAGTTAATAATCAGTTAGAAATACACAATATATATTAATTATGGCCAAACACCACTTACTGTATCCAAAATGCCACAAAGCTGCCAAAGAGAAGGCTATGGTATACAGTATATATACTATGCAAAACTACCTTGTTAAAATCTAAGTCCAAACTAATGCATCTAATCAGGTCGACTCAGCACAACATCTATAGGTCCCTGCTTATCTTGCAGTCATGTTGAAGTCTTTGCCAAGACCCCAGCATTTCAAATCTGTACAAATTAAATAGGCCTTATTGACATGTCTGCTCGCATTTTAACAACAATAACCTGATAATGTCCCTCTCATAAAGCCACAAAATAAAAGCGAGCATTACACACCACCCAAGCTTACTGTACCTTTGTGTCTTTCAAAGTCTTGAAAGGGCATCCATTCCCACCAAGCAGCTCAGATCTTAGTTTTCAGTACAATAGACTGCTGTTCCTAAACTATGCTTGTTCAACCAGCTGGTAAACAGAGAAAGGGCTTGATGTTCCGATCAAAGCAGCGACAGTGAGTCAGGGCAAAAAAAGGGACCTCTTACATAGAGAAAACTCTTGCTGATGAACTTTACCAATGTCGTGAAAATAACATTCAGCAACCGAACCTTAGCCCACTTGATTGCTAGCTTGAACTAACAATAACTAACATTGTCATGTAGAAAATCCTCTCACAATACAGGTACAACCCCGATTTTCCAGAAATCGATGATCCGGAACCTCTTTTAATCCGGACACATCAGGTGCCAGGGGGAAGGTAGGATTTGATGTGCTTTAACTGTAAAAAAATCTGTGGGAGGGTTTAGGATGGTAGCAGGAACAGCAGGAGGGCTTAGAGGGGAAGTGGGAGGGTATTGGACTGCGGAAGGGGATAGTCACGCTGCGGTGGGGGGGGTGGCGGCTCCACCATGCAAAGGTTAGCCTGAGATGCGCCACGGAGGTTTGTAAGCATGATACTAGCTGTGGGAGGTTGGGGAGGGGGGAATCAAGCTGAAGGGGTTGCGCTGCTGGGGTCTCCCTGCATTCAGGGTACACCACCAAAAATCTGGCAAAATCTGTAATCCGGCTCAGTGCTGGAACCAACGAAGCCGGAAATCGATGTTGTACCTGTACTAGCTCAACAATTACCAAGAATAATGCAAGAAACCACCCAACTAACAGGACACAGAAGAGCAGACCAGTACTTTACAGGTATGCACAAAGCAATTGGACCGTAACATGTCCATCAACAGCTGGAGCTGTTGATGGACAGTGGCAGGACACCCCAAAGCGAACCCCATTATACTTCACTAACAATTTTGGGGAAATTTACTAAGATCTCCAATGACGGGCAATCCCATGTATGAAAGTGTATGAACGGGATTGGCCATGATCGGGTCAAAAATATGACCTGAGAATTCGGCCAATTTACTAAGCTGACAAATTCTCATTAGTCATATTTTCTGATGGTGAAGTGATTTGTATTTGGCTGCAGGTAAGTATGTATGTATGTATATATGTATCTGTATGTATAAAGTGTGTAATAAAGTTTTACTTTATTGTGTGTGTGTGTGTGTGTGTGTGTGTGTGTGTGTGTGTGTGTGTGTGTGTGTGTGTGGGGGGGGGGGTATTGGTACTTTAATGGGACTACAAGTCTGAGTTCTGTTGATGGTGTACTCATTCTTTCACCCAAATTTTGCTGAGCTTGCTGTACATAATGCAAATCAGCCAAAATCAGCTGAACGGCTGATCCTGTACATATTTAACATTGAATGGGTACGGATGTGTGCGTACCCATTTGATCTTAGTGAATTTTCCCTAATTTGTCTCAACAATTAACTCCTGCAAAAGTTAAGTGTGTAAGCATGTAGTGGTAAAGTCATACACTGCATCTGCCACAAAGTCACACCAAGAGGCTCTAAACCTCCAGACTACTAAACTAAACAACCTTTTATGGGTTTAGACAGCAACATCAACCAACTGTATCAATTGCAATACCCAAATATATGAATCTTGTAGAAGGCTGCTTAGGCTTTTCCTTTGCAATCAACACCTCAAAATGCCAGAGTGGAGATGGATAGAAAACATCAAATCCATGCACCACAGGGAATTACTAGACTCTACCATCAGGAAATCATCAGGGCCACTCTACTTCCCTTCCCTGATGCAAAAATATAGGAAATAACTGAAATGCTAGAAGAAAAAGCTCGACACATAACATCCCATGGGAAGCCACAAATCCTCATAACAGCCATATAATACCCTACTATGGAATGGCAGCACACATCAGGAGCAGCTACAGTATATCATATATATATCTATGATATTCTGCGCGCCGGTGTCCGTCACAGCTTCCTGAGCAATCTTTTGCCTCTATCTCCACCTCGCAGATCTTCCGGTACCTGGTCAATTATAATATATTTGAGGCTGGCCAGGGTATGTCTCTCTGTGAAGAAGTGTTTAGCTACTGGTTAGTCCATTGGTTTATTACTCAGAGCCGCACGTATCGCTGTCCGGTGTAGAGCTATACATTCTTTAAATTACCTGATGGTCTTCCTATATAATAAAGCCCACACGGCACTTAATTATATAGACAATATGGGTGCTGGAGCACGTTAATGGAAAGCGAATCCTAAATTCAAGACCCGAATGTGGATGTGTAAAAGTTTTGGACTGAATCATGGAATGGACCAACCAGTAGCTAAACACTTCTTCACAGAGAGACATACCCTGGCCAGCCTCAAATATATTATAATTGACCAGGTACCGGAAGATCTGCGAGGTGGAGATAGAGGCAAAAGATTGCTCCAGTTGGAGACTCAGGGGATAGCCAAATTGGACACAGTCAGACCAAAAGGTCTAAATGAGCTACTGACATATGGAATGTTTATGTAATTGACTGCTGCCACTCGAGTTACCCGTGTCCCCCGCTCTTTATCCCCCTGGCTGACCCTGCCTATTGTCCAATATATATATTCATGCTGTTTGCTCACTGTTTTTTGATAACTCACACTGATTGTATTGTTGTTTAATGGATGTTTGTTCTGATCTTGTTTTGCTAGTGCCCCCTCAGCGCCTGCATTGCTAGGCAATGGGAAGCTCCAAGCGGGGAATCCGGAAGTGGTAGAGAAGTGAACTCCCACCATGTGACCGCCTGCTCAGGAAGCTGTGACGGACGCCGGCGTGCAACGGAAGGACCGGCACCGGAGGCTGACAAGCACAGGATATAAAGGTATGCACTTCTGTTTGTTTCTTTGTTCAAGCCCTGAAGACGGATTACATTTCCGAAACATCGGCCACTACATTGTGTCCCTGTGCACGTTTATTTGCAAGCCTGTGGAGTGCCGCAGTCCAGACCTGCTATCCATACCCCTTTTGCGCTGCACCCCGGCAGATTCTCCTTTGTATTCTGAAGTGCCCTCTCCCCCCCTCACTATATATATATATATATATATATATATTTATTCTGTCCCAAGGACCGGCACTCACAGGGTAAACCAGAAAGATATGTTCTTTACCTTGCTCAGGTGCCTTCCCTCCTCAAGATGGGCATGTGTCCACTGTGCATGTGTATATAGAAAGTCCAAAATCAAGATGCACTCAGAGACTGTACAAAGTGTCAAAATCTCTGTGGTTTAATGTCATTGAAGAACATATCTTTCTGGTTTACCCCGTGAGTGCCGGTCCTTGGGACGGAATATATGTATATAATATATAAATAAAATATTAAAATTTCATCTTAACATCATTGCAGTGAAAATCTATAATTCAGTGGCAATCCTTTCACTAGAAATGGTCATCATGATGCCACCAAATATTGCCCCAGATTATCTGGAGATCCTATGGATGAGATGTAAGTATATACATTCAAAGTGCCCAGGACATACAATGTTCATGCCACTCAACCATTTGTCACCAAGCCTTCTTGGCGCTGTCAATCACTATAAACACATTCACCTAGATGACATATCTCGAGTAGCTTTACACTAGCCCTTACATTTCCAAGACCTGCTGATGGAAGTCACTTCTTTGCCTCCTTGGCCTTGCGCCTTCTGTTGTTGCACCTAGCTAGATTTGTCGAACGTGCCCTAGACCTAGAAGATAGCTTATACCCATTAAAGAAAGAAGACCCTGACATACTGTATCAAGAAGAACAGCGTTGGAGGCACTTTGCTTTCTGAACTCTTTATGAAGACCACCCAGACTCCAGACCGGTTGGCTGTCCTACATTGTTCTGCTATGCAATTCTCCAGTAATGGACCGCTCTGCTCATCAACTACAGATCCAAAGGAATCTGAGAAAGTAAGACTTAGAGTCTCTAGAAGAAAAACATATACCAACAAATATAAGGGAAGAGAAACAAGGAAAAAGGAAACTGAGGACATTGAAAAAGGAGAATGTAAAATATTCCAAAGGCATGAAGGACACACCAAATTAAAGATATGCAAAGAAATTGGAGAAAAAGACAGGAGACAAGAGCACAGCGAAGAGAAACAGGGACTACTGTACATAAAGGGACAAGTAGGGTTCACTGAAATATAAAGTATGCAGCACATAATCTCTAAAACAAGAAAAGGGATAACTCTAGCCAACCCATCCTTTTTATAAGTTAACCTAAACCCGCCCAACAGATATACCACATTCTGATTGGAGTGGGGTGGAGGGTGACAGTGTTTGTCATTTATTGGTGCCAATTTTTTTTCCAGCCTCCCTTTAACCTGACTCCATAAATTGCTGCCTGAGAATCCAAGGACCCATCAGGTGGCAGCCCCACTTCCACAAGTTCAGTCTCAGTACAGAGAAAGTACATCACAGCTGCACTGGAAGTAAGATGTAGGGCACAGAGCAGCAGTAGGTCAGTGACAGCACACAGGAAAAGAACTGCTATGGATGGAAGGTCAGAAGAGAAGCAATTGGGTCAAATATGGATGGATATGGGGCAGTTGAAGCAGGCATAAAGCGATATAGAAAATAAGTAGAGAGTGAGACTCAGGGGGAAATGGTACTGCAATGGTTGCAGTAGGGGGTATCAAAGATATTGAGAAAGGAGGGCTCCTTGTGCTATGGATGGGAAGCAGAGACAAAGGCATAGAATGGGTTGTTGAAATAGCAGAGTGATTCTGCACAGACTCCAGTCTTCCTGTTCTCCAAGGAGGCTTCATGCACTATCCCAAGATGACACAGAGATCATTTTGAGCATGTAAAGGGGCCATCTTGACTTTTCCTGTGTGATACTGTATTGCTAGTCGCAGCCTGGCATACTAAGTTAAAAACACAGCATGGCATGCCATGTGGGCTCTTGCAGCCATGCCATGGGTGCGATGAGTGTGGCTACATCTATATGAAGGAAGGTGGGCTCAGGGTGAAATAAGATTGATGTGGGGGACTGATAGAAAGATATGGGAGACATAGAGAGAGGTGAAACTGGGGCAAGGAGATTGAAATGGAGGGGAGGCAGAGATATATAAAGATAGAAGACCCAGGGGGGGAGTGAGACTGGGACAGAAGGCATTGAGATATGTGGGCGGAGGTGCTAAGCATTGTACAGTGATAAAGGGGTCAGCGATAAAGTAACAGCCATCTAGTAACTGCCATTTAACAAGCAGTGTTTGAAAAATGGCAGTTTGGAGCTGGTTGGTTGGTACTTTTTCATTCTCTACTTTATCACTTTTCAAGGTTTATTAGATCTGACCCCATTATGGAAAGAGTGGGACTCAGTGGATGAAGAGACGGCTATGTATAGAGTCAGATTAACAGTGGGGTAGATGGGACTAAAGCTTTAGTCTTCCACAGAAAAAATAGACCCATTATTATTACAGTAGGATTGCTAGCTGCCCATGTCTATGCCATAAAACAGAAGTATTAAAATAGTATTTTCATTTTCCTCACATAATTATGCAAATTTTCTACTTTAATTTTTTGGAGGAAACATTGGAGGCAATTGTGTCTACATTCACTTATACCATTTGCAACACCAACACATTAATGCTCACACACTTTTCAAACACTTCCTACAGTAGGTCCTTGATCACCCCAAGGCTCATGTGACCCCCTTTTCCAGCTATGGAAGGGTGAGTAAGGGAAATAAGGAGTGAATAGGCTGTGAGAGAGCCATAGAGGCAGCAGAAGAGTGACGGAGGCAGCAAAAGAATGTATGCATCGCAGGGTGGATAAGTGTGACTACAAATGTCATGTAGTCATTTTGGTACTGTGCATGCATCTAAGTTTCATCGTGCATGCGGCCTGATTGTGCTGGTACCAAGTTGCAGGTGCAAATAAAGATGCACGTATAGAGAATTGTATTGAAAATGTAGTAGGTGTTCCTCGCAGGTAACATAGAGTTGTCTTAGTGCACACATGGACATGGTAGTGACTAGGTGAAAGTGGTTTACACAGGTGCTCAACGTTCACATTGAAAGCTACAATCAGATGGAGAAAGTGCACTTGCCATAGTTCTGAAGTGTTGTTTGTGTGTGTACAGATACAACACTCAGTATTACAGTCTATATGGACACTTCAAAGTGGGAGTTGCACATTTGGATGTATGAGTGTACACATGAGAAGCACTAAGTAGTTGCATTTGCATATGCATATGGCCAACTTACTGACAGACTTGACTAACTGTCTGAGCATGGTAGCTTTGCAGAAAGTGTGCAAATTGAGGTCAGTTCACACAGCATATTGGCTTAACTAGGGTGTTGGCTTATTTACCAGGTAGAAACGCTTTGGCTGTAGACAAAGTGTTAAACTGGTGCAGGTTAGCCTGGACCAATTGGGCATGCTTTGTGTTGTAGTATGTCATTTGCTAATGACAAACACCCTCCAACTAGGTAATGATACAGTATGTCCACTACTGTAGGTAAGTAGGGATGACAGTGTAATAGGGAACCTATGTGGGGCCTTCTATTGCTTTGTAACAATGGGGAGTCACAAGACGTGTAGCTGCACATGCACAGTAGCACATACCTCTGGACAACTTACCATGTGCTACAAACCACTAAAAAACAGACAAAAATGGACATTCAGAAAAAGTGGTTAAATCCATTGGATTTAACAAATTTATCTGAAAAAACATTTTTAACTCTTTTCCGGCTTTTGGGAGCAAATATCTGATTGTCATTTGCTTCTATACATTACTAGATTTCCAACCATAAAGATTTGACAGATAATCTTTTAGAGAGTCATTCAGGTCAAGACACAAAGCAGCTCTGATATTGATCAATGTTTTTCACACTGCATCTGTATGTGAGCAAAAGGTTAAACATACCATAATTAATAAATACACAAACATAACAGAACCAGTACTGCACTTTCAAATCTCACATTCTCCCACCTCATGCTCCTGTTTATTCTTCCTGGCAACTGCTCTCTGCTCCAGTGCCCTGATTGAGGACACAGCAACCCTACCTACGTCTATAAAAGGGAGGTTGATGCCATTATCCAGTTAGGACTTGTGAATGGCTGGATTGATGAACCAACATCTGCTTTTTTGATTCAAACACATCCTAGAATGCCCATTATCTACGTGTTGCCTAAAATTCATAAAACTTTGATATGTCCTCCAGGGAGGCCGATAGTGTCTTCTTGTGGCTCTATTTGCCAGCAAAGGATTTTTACTGAACAACCCACAGCGCAAACAGTGACACTCTGCCCAGGAATTACAAAATATGCCTCGACCAAAGCTCAGAAAGACATTAAGACATTAAGCTGAATGAACACCACCGAACGGACCCTATCCTGAGGCCATTGGAGAGAGCTGAATCCCCACTGAAGACCGCTGGCCGGCTGTTTAGAGGAAATTGATTGCGTATCCAGGCACAGTCTAAGGATCCGATCACCCCGAGGGGTATTTTGCCTGTTTTTATATACCACATGTGAGTGTAATAAATAAATGTTATCTTTATTTTAAAAATACGTTGTTGCACTATATATCTTTCATCGAGTCCCTAGGGAACGGTTATGTGGAAGATCATTTTGGATTAAAAAGAAGAAAAAAAGACCCATTTATATGCACATTTATTCCAATTGAATGTGAGTGAATTGAATAAACAGCAAAACAATTTCACGTTTAAACATTGCTGCACTATGGTCTCTTTTTTTTTTTTTTTGACTTTCTTATAGATCTGAAAGACTCCATTATAGATTGTATTGATCTGTAGTGTAAGTGATTTGTACATTCTCTTTATGTGAAACTCGCCAGTGGATTTGCAAAAAATTCTTGTTGTATTCTATTTGCCAGCCGTTGTCTCAATATATAGACTTTTGGCTACAGCCATTAGTGCAGAGCACGGCTTACTATATCAAAGACACCACTGATTTTATTTTTTTTATTTTTTTTATTTTAAAATTAAAACTTTTAGGAACATTTCCCGAATCAGCGCTTATGGTTACACTCAATGTTTTGAGTCTGTATACCAATATCAGACACAACAAGGGTTTAGAAGCCGTGAGGAGCCTTGTCTCATCTCATCTCATCATGGAAGACTGTTACTGCAAAAGGAGTGCTTTTGGATTAATCAGCTTTCATCCATGTCCCCTACTGGACTTAATGAAGAATGCTCTCTGAATTGCTTTCTATGATTTGTCATTGACATTGTTGATAACATTGTTCCTGTTTTTATTATGTCCTATGTAAAACGAGTATATGTTATAGCCACCTTACCAGTTTATTGTCCTTATTGTTGTGTACTGTGAACACTGTTATTTTTTGGCTATTGAGACAGACACTGTCTATTACCCCGGGAGCGGGGCTATGACTGTGATCGTGACTCTAGCCCTAATTGGTGTGCCAATGGTCCTTAATTGAGGTGGCTACTGGCACAGATTGTGCTGGTCCCTGTCTTACAGTTCTGGTCTGGCAGCTGACAGAGTGTCACTATGGCAACGGACGCGCTAACTGGTTATACCGGAAAACGCGTCAGTTGGTCTTGATGACACTGTCAGCTAGGGTTGTTGTCAGTAACCAAGGTGACCGCGCTCTGACCGGGGGAAGCTGTGTCGGATCACGTGATCCACCTGGTGAGACGGATGGCTCTACACCTTATTCAAGTTGGACAGGAAGTGATGCGCCTGCACTGGCGGGGGCCGTGCAGGTTGCACACTGATGTCTGGCGTTATTCCTGTGTTCACAGGTGAGTTTGTTTTGTCCCTTAATTGGTAAGTGTGGTCTCTATATATACCCGGTAAGTCTGCTCAGTCAGGTATGCTCCTGATGACAGACACAGTCTTTCCAAAACAGCTGTAGAGCATGCTTGGCTCCTGACCCCTTATGCAGTATGAACTTTGCTTGTACATCACCTCTGTTAAGTATATGGATCTATTGATGTTATCCTCTACTGCATTATGGATATTCTGATGTTTTTCTACATAAAGACTTTTTTTTAACCTGCTAAAGTGGTTGTGCCTACCTTTAATTACTACTACATTGTACTCCTCTATGGTGTTTGGCACCCAGTTATTGAACTTTCATTTGGTGTGCGGATTCCCTTATTGTCTCCTGACACAGCAACCTTGGCATAAGTTACTTCCACTGGGCATGTGCAGCAGTTCCGCTCTGTCCCTTACACTGCATGATGTGGCGACAACTCCAGTAATCGTATTATATACCATTGCTACTGTCATAATTTGAACCACTTGCCCCTTCGCTTGCCTATGTAGTGGGTACTAGAAGACTTTTTTGGTTGGGTCCCGCACTGGAAACTCCACTAGAACGGACCTTAACTGGCAAAAGTTTTAAGTGGAGAAGCAATTAGAGAAAGGTCCAAATCCTGTTGACAAATTTGCAAAGGTGTCCCTTCTTGAAAAATCAAGGGGAGGAATCCTTTGATATTTAAAGGTTGGAGGTGCACCCCAGAGTCAGTGGCAAATATGTAAAAAAACATGGAGAGAAAGAAGACTCTTTTTTGGGGGCACTCTTAGGAAGTTATTTGCATAAATTTTTATGCAAACAGAAAATATCCATGTACTACCAAAATCTATGGAAAAAAGTTTTTGTTATCTGAATATTTTAAAACTTAGCTTTTATTTTATTATTCTTAATATAAGTGGTAACTCACACAATAGATGACGATAAATTATAAAAGATGCATTGTAGACCATAAGACATTATGACAGCATGACGAAAAGCTCATTATATTAAGAATAATAAAATAAAAGCTAAGTTTTAAAATATTCAGATAACAAAAACTTTTTTCCATAGATTTTGGTAGTACATGGATATTTTCTGTTTGCATAAAAATTTATGCAAATAACTTCCTAAGAGTGCCCCCAAAAAAGAGTCTTCTTTCTCTCCATGTTTTTTTACATATTTGCCACTGACTCTGGGGTGCACCTCCAACCTTTAAATATCAAAGGATTCCTCCCCTTGATTTTTCAAGAAGGGACACCTTTGCAAATTTGTCAACAGGATTTGGACCTTTCTCTAATTGCTTCTCCACTTAAAACTTTTGCCAGTTAAGGTCCGTTCTAGTGGAGTTTCCAGTGCGGGACCCAACCAAAAAAGTCTTCTAGTATCCATTACTGGTGTTCTACCAGCCTCAGGATCCCAGCACGGTCTATATATTCCATTAGCATTAGCGCGAGTAAAATACTATATCCAATCTATCTACCTTTAAATGTGGAAAAACCTGACAACTCAATTACCTAGAACATTTGTTTAAGACTATCATTCATTACAGACTAGGATGTCCATCTTCAGCCTTAAAAATGAATTAACCACAAGAAGAAGAATAAATGAAGATTTGGAAGACATTTTCTCTACAAACACAACTCAGAAAGAACCAGATAACACCTGGGAAGATGATTTCAAAAAATTGAAAAACATCCTTCAAAAACAACTAAGGACTAACTGGGATTTAACCACACTTGAAAATTATCAAAAGCAGAAGATCTACCCCAGGGGCCTGAGACCCAAAGTCTTCCCAGCTTTTCCATTGGCTACAGAAGCTTTAAAAACTGAGTGGGAAACCTGCCTACTGAAGTGTTCCCACGAACTCACAAATGTCCTCCTCAAACACGACCATCTTATTCTAGAAGAATGTGAGAAGGAGATCGGTACTTTAAGCCAAAAACTGGAGAAGTGGGAGAAGGATACGAACTTCCAAAAAGAATTCGAACTCAACAAAAAAGACCTTGACAAATACGAGCAGACCATTATCGAACGGAAGAAAAACAAATTCTGGAGGGACAAAAAGGACTTCTCCACGGGCCAGATTTTCGCCTGGAAAAGCAATACCGTGAGGCAGCCAAGAAAAGTGTACAACAACATCTACGATTACAACTACTCTTCCTCTGAGCTGGACTCTTCAGGAGAGGAAGGCGACAGCTCTCTCAACAATTCCTCTCAAATTTCCAGAGCCGGGGTTTTTTTAGAGAACCCCCAGACCTCACGTGGATTACAACAAAACGCAAGGGGAAAACAAGGAGGTCGAAAAGGAAGAGGAAGATGGGGGCCCCCAATCCCAGATCGGTATCCGATCAGAGTAAGAAAGAATCAGTAAAGGACACACTTCAGATCATAAACCTCTCGGACCATATACTAACCGATATAGAGAAGGATGTTCTTAGTAGAGGATTATCATTTTCCCCTACCAATAATCTCAACCGATTTAACCTTGAGAAAGATCTTAAACTCTTTGGACGGAAATTACTTTTAAAAAAGTTTTTTGCCAATAAATCTAGATCCATTGAAGAGGTAAACAGCAGCGACATCACGGATATGGAGATAACGGCATTGCTTACCCTGGATGAGCTTCTGGCCGAATCAGAAGGATTGAGTACACCTGCCTTGGGGGATAAAAGACCTACCTGTAAAAAACAATCAGTATTCACCCCACAGGATTCAATCTGCCCGGAGGTCGGTATCTTTACTAATTTGGTTTCAAAAGAATTCAATAAGATCTACACCAATCGTAAACTACATAAGACACCGTACAATCTCACGAAAGAGGAATGGTTAGGGCTTAAGAATATCCAAAGCTGGCAGGATACAGTCATCAAGCCCTCGGATAAGGGGGGCAACGTGGTTATATGGCCAAAAAGTATGTACACGACTGAGGCTTATAAACAACTCAATAATACACAATGCTACAAACCAATCATGCTAAACCCTCTCGGACTGATACAACCAAGATATGAGACAATACTCAAGAGAGGCTTACAGGAGGGAGCAATTACTAAAAAAGAATATGAGTATTTATGGATTGAGAACCCGAAAATTGCCACCCTGTACCTGCTCCCGAAGGTCCATAAAAACCCGATGGTACCACCTGGCAGACCAATTGTATCGGGTATCGGTTGCCTTTCGGAGAGGGCTAGCATATTTCTAGACCTCCACTTGAGGAAATTTGTCCTTGAACTCCCATCATACACGAGGGATACAACAGATATTTTGAAGAAACTGCACGACGTAAGTCTGGAGGAGGGTCAACTTTTGGTTGGCTTAGATGTCGAATCATTATACACTAGTATAGATCATGCCAGAGGCCTCAATGCGGTTAAGTACTTCCTCAGTATGGAGGATTTTGGACCATTTCAAGATTTCCTGCTAGAACTTCTATCTTTTGTCCTTAATTTCAACTTTTTTACCTTCGATGATAAGTTCTTCTTGCAAACGAGAGGAACTGCAATGGGTGCCGCATGCGCCCCTACATACGCCAACCTATATTTAGGTTGGTGGGAGAAAGAAATGGTCTTCTCGGAGGAATATGAGAAATTCTCGAAACACATTAACATGTGGAGTCGTTACATCGACGACATTATACTGATATGGGATGGCGGCAGAGAACTATTAGATGAATTTCTAAACGTCCTCAACACAAACGATCTAAATTTAAAATTGACATCTGAAATCAGCAGTTCTGAAATCTCCTTCTTGGACCTAAAGATTTACAAAGCACCAAATGGCAAGTTGGAAACCAAACTCTTTAGGAAAAGTACCGCTACTAATAGTGTGTTACACCAGACGAGCCATCATTTCCCCCCTACCGTTGAAAATATCCCCAAGGGAGAGTTTCTGAGACTCCGGAGGAACGTATCGGACGAGGTGATTTTCAAACAACAGTGTGAAGAACTCAGCCAACGCCTGAAAGACCGCGGATACAGTAATAGATCCCTCAAAAAGGCCCAAAAATCAATAATTAAAACAAATAGGGAATCGATCATCTTCAAGACGGGAAAAAACAAAGACCTGGATGATAAAGGGGAACCTAAACCCAGATTCATCAGTAATTTCAACCTGCAGTGGAAAACAATACAAAAGAGTATCCAGAAATACTGGCACGTACTAATGTCTGATGAGGATCTGGCTAAAATCATTGGAGAAAAGGTCTCAATCAGTTGGAGAAGGTCACCCAACCTGAGGGACCATTTGGTTACCAGTCACTACATTAGAACTAAACCCAGAATCCCTATACTGACAGGTTCTTTTCCATGTGGCGTCTGTAAGGCGTGTAAATACATGATAAGACAAAAAGAACTTTCAGACAGATATGGTAACAGGCACCAAATCCACGACTACATCAACTGTCGCACAAAGGGAGTGGTGTATTGCATACACTGCAGATGTGACGCTATGTATGTCGGGATGACAAGTCGGATGATGAAGGAACGTGTCTTAGAACATATCGGCACGATCCGCAATGCCGCCTCGGACATAACAAGATCAAAGCAATTAACATCTGTGGCCCGACATTTTCATTTTAAACACAAAGGTGATCTCAGCTTTTTCAGAGTCTTTGGACTGGAGACCATACATTTGGGGATTAGAGGCGGTGACCTCACCAATAAACTACTCAGAAGAGAAAGTTTCTGGACCTTCACGTTAAATACGGTTTCTCCTAATGGCCTTAACGAGCATATTAATTATAGCTCTTTCCTTTAAACATGACACTATTCATTAACAAAAAAATTTTCTCTAATTATTTCTGCTCATATTTTTCTGCGAATATTTTACTGTTTCTTTGCTCATAATTAAAATAATAAAAAATTATAAAATAAAATATAAATGAATATTAATTAACAAATGAACAATAAATGGTCTCTGTTTTCCATCATTTCCTAAGGTACTTCAGTATGTGGACCAAAAACAAACCCCCCCCCCCCCCGTTTTTCTTACTATGTTTCACGGGGGACACATTATTCTCTCGATTAAAAACTGCAATCAGTAAATTAATTTTAATTACAAATCATTGAGTAATTGATCAGTCTGTAATGACAAGGAAATATGAGCCCTTACAATTAACTTAGTAACTTCTCCGCTAAATACTCTAGGTATTTTTATCATGACACATTGTTTCTGAATTATAACCATGTATAGTCTAAACTTCATTGTCACTGATAATTCTTGTACATCAATCTGTTGCAATATAGCTTTTACCTCCTTGCAACAGGACTAAATACAGGGCGCTATTTGGCACTAATGAAACTTAGCCCTTCAGCTGCGACAGCCCGTTTTTAATCAATTAAGGCACCTAATTAGCGTGCTGATAAATAGCTGACACCGCAGCCACCTAGACAGGATGTGAACAAGCCCCGTGGGAGGGGCGAAACGCGTTTTCCTAACCGACTGATGCTGTAGCCATATCTACTATCAGCACATATCCACAAACACCGGCTCCCGCTGACCTGCTGAAATCTGCGAAAGCGTAACTATCCTATCTTTACCATCCTTAAAACTGTGAAACCTCAGACCGCGTCCCTGCGGTGTTTCCTGGAGCGGCAACACTCCTCTTTTGTTTGTGCATATATTTTCTCCGCTAAAGTGTATTTACGCTGTCAGATTCTGGCATAGACAGCCGGACACAGAACCGCTCAGCACCTTAATTGAGGTACTATCGCTATCACAAACCACAGGCTGTACATTTGTTATATACTTAAATAACTTCCAGTCTATCTATTAGATCTATATGATCTTAGTGCGGGCAAAAGCAATCACTGACTCCCTGCTATATGACTGGATACATTATTGTTCTATTCATTAGAGATTTATAATTGCGCCTTTTCAATCTTCCACAGACTACAGCCAATACATATACCTGATAAAGTGTTTGCTTTTCAAACAGGTTCAATTGTATATGTTTTGTAGTACTATCTTTGTTACAATCTAGAGGCTGTGCTTAATGTATATACAATAATAATTGTCAGCTTGCTAATTGGGTTAATTGTTCTCAACACAGGCAGGAACAGTCATCTGTTCCCTGCTGCATGTCTGGATACATTCTGCCCTACTCGATAGTGATTTATAGTTACGTTTCTTTTCAATTTATTACAGACTACAGCTAAGATATATATACTTAATAAACGTGTCAGTATTCCAATTAGCTCTAATTGCTTATGTTGTGTAGCATTATCTCTGTTACTAATCACAGGCTGTGCATAAATGTATATGCTTAAATAATTGTCAGCCAACCAATTGGGTTTAATTGATCTAAGTGCAGGCAAGAACAACCATTTGTTCATTGCTACATGCCTGGATATATTCCTGTCCTAATTAAACAGTGAATCATAATTGTACTCTTTCACTGTAAAACATAAACTGCATCCAAAATATATGCCTGATAATTTGTTAAATGTCGTCAACCAGGCTAAACTGTAATAACTTTTTGGATTAACATATTGTTAATGAGATATATGCAATTGGTGTGATAACAGCGTGGAAACTTTTGCAAAAAAGTGTCAAAAATATATTTTCCTCTTGGAACTTTAATTCTGCAACTTTTTTTATTTTCTATATACTATTATCTCCCATCAGCTTCTCTCACTCTTGGGTACAGGCAATATCGAGACACTGCAATGACCATTTGAGCAACAGTGACTGAATTACCCAATCCCAGTGAGCAGCAGAAAGCCCTATCTGGCCGACCTCTCACTATCTTTCTAAAAACGGAGGCTCTCCCTGGTTTTCTCACCCACCACCCTACAAACCTGTGATGGTGGTACAGTAGAAATCAGGTGAGGTATAGACACCGTTTAACTATCTGACTTTATCTCTCTCTGGTCATTATATCACTTTTTTCCTACTCACGAATAACTAATTCTCTCTCACTCATAAGATCGTCCGTGTATCTGTACTGCAATACTAAAAATTTAGCAACAGTGAGTGCACGCTTCGAATTAATGAGCAGCAGAAGATACTGTGGCCAGATTTCTTACTTCCTTCATTTGCGGAGGCTCTCCCCAATTCTCTTACCAGCCATCCTCTAAATATATGATGGTGAGAATATAGAAATCTGGGTGAGATATAGACACCGGCAAACTGACTCTCTTTCTTAAAACTTTATCTCTCTTTGCAATGCAAACGCACCGTACGGTCAGTTGGTGATACAGAAAGCGAGAGTTGCTTCAATTGACACATTGTTTTTGCATCGTTATTCTTATAATTGTGAAATAATACGGTGTTTGTGGTACTGACTAGCTCTGAGAACTCTAAATAAAATATTTTTTCTTGCTAAACTAAGTTCTGATTAATGAGCTTTTCGTCATGCTGTCATAATGTCTTATGGTCTACAATGTATCTTTTATAATTTATCGTCATATATTGTGTGAGTTACCACTTATATTAAGAATAATAAAATAAAAGCTAAGTTTTAAAATATTCAGATAACAAAAACTTTTTTCCATAGATTTTGGTAGTACATGGATATTTTCTGTTTGCATAAAAATTTATGCAAATAACTTCCTAAGAGTGCCCCCAAAAAAGAGTCTTCTTTCTCTCCATGTTTTTTTACTATGTAGTGGGTATGCAGCTTTAAGAAAACAACAAAGGTAAACAAAAATGCTTAAATTTCACACTATTTTCAAAAAGTGTAATAGGAGGGTCTGCACAAAAGGTAATATATGGAATTTGATCCATTTATCATATCGTGTTTACCATGTATTAAAAAACATACTTTTCTGTTTAATCACTGCAAGAGTTCCATATGACGAAACTGCCAATTAAGGCAACATGGGAATGTGTTCTCAAGCAGCGCTTGCCTGACTTACACCAATTACTATAATGAGGAACATTTCCTGTACTTTAGCTGAATTACACACACCTATCGCAGTGGACATATGGCCAAACAAGTATAGAGTGATGTCACTCGTTTATTTCTTAAACTATTTTTTAATAATTTGTTTTTAAATTTAACACTTTAAAGGTTTACAAAACAAACAGAATGAAGTTCCCCAGTACTAATATGATAATATTATTATTATTATCTTTTATTTATATTACCAAACCTATAGATCAATCACATGTGGTCGACATGCAAAAAGTTGAAATGGTCAAAAGGTACAAAAGATTTAAAGGTGAACATTAAAAAGTTGGCACGAAAGGGTTGACATGATTTTTTTTATGTTTTTGTGCCATAAGGTGTCCACTTCACAGTCTGTGCGTACATAGGGGGTTATTCCGATTGATTTGGTCCCCCGTTCGCACAGGGAACCAATGTTTTGCGTCTGCGCAGATTTCCCCCACAAATAATTTTCATTTCCTTAGTGCTAAAGGATGATTCTTTGTGAGTCATGAGGCTACCATAAGCCTCATGACTCACATAGGAACATTATAACATTGGTTGTTAATGCTAATCTGTTACCTTTTTTTATAGTTTAAAATGTGTCATTAATCTTCCTATAGTTTCCTTTAGAATGTAAAGGCCCCCATACACTAGCCGATTTTGGTCAGATTTCGGCCAGATCAGTTGGATCTGGCCGAAATCAGACCAAAATCGGCTAGTTTTGATGTCCCCTCAGATCCGATGCGCGGTCCCGTGCGCATCGGATCTGCGTCGGGTGATCGGACCTGCTGCACGTCCGACCACCCGACTTGGGACCTAGTGGGGCGGCGCGGCGGTGGAGGGAGCAGGGGGGGCTGGGGACGCTGCGGGGGACACAAGCGGCATAGAGCCGGGCAGGGGGAGCTGGGAGGCGTGAGCTGTCAGTACTGAATAAAAAAAAAAAGCCCATACAATGAATGGGCGGCCTGTGATTGGCTGAGCGTTCTCTCAGCCAGTCAGCAATTGGCTGAGAGAGCGCTCAGCCAATCACAGGCTGCCCATTCATTGTATAGGCTTTTTTTTCTAGCACTGAAACCGCCCGGCTCCCTCTGCCCGGCTCTATGCCGCCTGTGTCCCCCGCAGCGTCCCCAGCCCCCCCTGCTCCCACCAGCAGCCCTGCTCTGCCCCCCCCCCCCTGCTCCCCGGGTTTTTTACATGTGATAAATCGAGACGATTTATCACATGTAAAAAATGGCACATCAAGTGCCAATCTAATCAAGCTCCCCCGGGGAGCAGCCGTGGAAGCTCAGGGGAAAGTCGGGGGCGACTTGTCCTAAGGACAAGTCGCCCTAGTGTATGGGGGCCTTAAGCTCTCATAAGCCTGGCTCTCTCCACTCACATGCTTTTCCTTCCCTTAGTCTATAATCTATGTCATACTCCAATACAATCCATACTACAATGGCCCCAGCACTTGGCTTCTGCCACCCTGATGCTTACTTCAGTGTTATGACCGCTGAGTTAGTGTTTATATACCATGTAGTCAGGATTCTTACAGTGAATTCTCATTTCATTACATACTATGTGATTACATACATATCCTGCAGGTCAGGTTTTCTATTTGTACTTGTGTTGTATAGCTGATGCATAGATGCAGAGATGCTGGTATGTTGGATCTTGTCAGATGACCATGGTCCAGATGTATCAAGCTTCAAAAAGTGATAAAATGGAGAGTGATAAATAACCAGCCAATCAGCTCCTACCTGTTATGTTACATGCTTGGTTTGAAACCTGATAGGTAGGAGCTGATTGGATGGCTTATTATCCCTCTCCATGTTATCACTTTTGAAGCTTAATACATCTGGCCCCATATCTCTTCCCATCTGAATGCTTCCTTACCTCAGTTGACTCTGGCAGCCACTGACAGAGCAATAAGCCACATTGCTGAAATCCTGGCTCCCATTGAGCAGCAAGTCAGCAATTAATCCTGATATCTTAGTGTCAACTTCACTTAATTAATTACTAGAATCTTGAGTGAGCTTTAGTTTTCTGCCTGTTTGAATCTGCTTCTGAATTCTTGTTTACAAACCTGCATCTTAATTCTGCTGTGACTCCATTTTGACTGATTGTGCTTCCGTCTGCTAGCTTCACCTAATCTACTCCAGTATATCTTGTCTGCTGATTCAAAGCACTTCAGAGCTCAGAATGTATCTTTTAATAACCATCTGAATTCTACCTTTTGCTATAGCAGCAAGATCCAAGCTGCTAGAATGCATCTCTCCAAAAGTGCGGATGAACACAAATAAGATGACCATAGTCAGCTACTGGTTTCATGTTTGTGGCTGACATGGAAAAGGCTTTACTCTATTAAAGGGCATAAACCATAGCAATTAAATCAATAAAACTTTATTGATCAATATTCAACAGGGCCCCACTTATAAGGTGGGCTGGGTTCCAGACCTCTGCAATAAACAAAAACAATTACTTTTTCCAATTTTTAATCTAGTCATAGACATACCTTGCTCACCTTATTGGCAGAACACTGGAATAAGGGTTGCCTTACTGTACACTGTGTAAATACACATACTGATATCATAGGCATGAGCAAACATAGTCCAGGTTGTACCCATCCTAATCACAATGCTTGCCAGCATAATTCCCGGTACTGTCGGCATTCTGATAGTTGAGAAGCGGCACCCTCCCACTCGTTAGATAGACCAGTCTCCGGAGGAGCTGAGGACAGAGGAGAACAGAGAGTCATTCATGTACTTCATGTCATTTTACAAAATTAAATTAAACTACTGTGAGGCATAATATGGTCATAGGCAAATGAGATGGTGAAGTTGGGGTTATTGATGGGGTTATGACCATGGTGGGAAATTGGGGGAAAAGTGATTATGACAACATGAAAATGAGCTGGACATGACCTTAATTGTAGATTATCTCCCTTTCAATTTCCCTGGTGAACACCCAAATGAAATGTGCTGCACACGCCAATGTTCTTATTATATTATTTAGGGACTTATTTCTCTCTCCTGTGTTTTGTATGTTTGAATTCAAGAATTCTTAAACCTCATGGATATTTTGGTGTACAGATGTGAGAGAAAAGTTATATATTCAGCTGTATGATGTCAGTATTCCAATAGCAGCTGCTAGATACCCATAGCCAAAAAGGTCAGTGAAAATAATGCACCTCTCTATCCCTCTCAGGTTAATTCCAAGTTTGAGATATGTATTTGATTTCCAGAGGAAACGTAATTTCTCCAAGGACATATTTTTATTCTTGTACAAACCAAAATAATACTAAGAAAGTATAGTTACGAATAGCATGAACACAGTATTGTTATAAAACAATTACAGTGGTAACCAGATGCTAAATTAATGATAATTCAGACATTAACTATCTCTAATACATATACAGTATGTGCCAACAAATTTGCAAAGGACAGTCCTCATGTTGAGAGCTATTTTTCTGAAATAAAAAGACCTCTGGGAGCCCTTCTGCATGAACAGATTGACAGTCATGTGGAGGGGTTCTGATCGTGCTGGGAAGGATCTGATTGGATTTGTCTCAGGTCAAAGAGTAAAAAGCAGCCCATAAGTGTCTATTGGGAATCCCACCCAAAAGCTCCGGACTACATGACATTTTCTAGCTTGGCACACATGGATAATGTGCCAAATTCCTGAAAACTGGATTTTTTGTGATTTTATTTCACATTTTTTTGAATTAAATGCATACCATCCAATGCGAGGAACTCAACAAATGTTGCCAGGCCTGGGCAGTAGATCAGCTCTGGACTGATCGAAGCACTTGTAATAAGGTTCCAGGCACTAATCAACTTGAGCCACTGCATTAAAAAACTAACAAACATAAAACACATCATATTAGACCTATAGTTAGGGGCTTAACTAAGACTTTGTGGACTCCATAGCAGACCACCATATGGGGCATAGACGGCTTTATAGGGGATGGGGAGCATACGCAGAAAAATGGACAGACAGAACATCACATGGAGGCATAGATTGATAGATGGACTGAGGGATGGACTGTGGTAATAGATGGGCGGATAGGTCATATGGACAAATGGATGGACAGATTTTTAAAACTGAGCAGAAATATTGGTAATATGCATGAGGCGTACGGTAAATGGTACAATTGAGTATAAGCAAATATTTAAATGTATCCATATAGCTTATATTCAACATGACAGAACATTACCAGAACATACTGTAGGTGCAATGAAGTAAACTAGGGGTTACTAATGCTTTTGCCAGATATGGTATGTTATACATCATATTTTGCTGTATTTTTTTTATAGTATTTGTTCTTAATTTATACTTGCCTACACTGATGCATGTGCCGGGAAAATGGCCAGGTCTCTCGCATCCCACTGGCTTCCTATTGAAGCTGGTTGGGTGAGGATATCATACGGGAAACTGTGGTGCCATCTGGAAGGGGCAGGGCTAAATTATGCAAATGAATGTAATTTAGCCCCCGCCCACACACACACGCACACACACACACACACACACACACACACACACACACACACACACACACACATTTAGTATGCCAGACATTTTAACAATTGCAAATTGTTATATAGCCCAAATCAAATAGAAAATTATGTGTCTGAATTGCACATGTGCAGCTGCATTGAAGGCTGATTTGATCCTGATGCACGGTCCTGCAGCATCAGAATCAAAAGAAGAAATAGATTGTTCAGGCAAGTCTATTTCTCACCTGCCTTCCCCCCGTCCCTCACTCCCTGCCAGCCAATGCCGGCAGGGATGTGTGGCATGTGTGTGCACAACTTTAGCATGTGTGTGCACAACTTTAGCATACCTCCCATCTTTGAGGAGGGAGGAGGGATGCTGATGTGCACTGGAGGCACTCTCAAAAATGTTGTGGGCATGGCCTAGAGTGGGGGCATGAATACGCATCTGCACAGCATCTATTCATGGGTGACAGGGGGGACTCCCACCCCCCCCCCCCCCCTACAGAGGAAAAAAAACGGGACACTTACATGAAAAAAGGGACAGTTGGGAGGTACGCTTTAGTGCCATATATATTTTCTGTAAAACCTTGTAAAATTCAGAAAAAAAACAATACAGACTTTATAATGTTTTCAGTAATACTAAATGTTTTCTAAGCACTTTTGATATAGCATGTTTTTATTGATACAATCTACAGTACTGTACAGACAGAAATAGGTTCACCCACTGTAGAAAATACAATTGTAAATGCAGCCTTAACATTTACTGTAGAATGCAATGACCAGAACGAGGCCATAGAAAACCTTTCCTCCTTTATTTTCTTTCCAGACATTAGTTAGTGGCTGAAAAGTGCATTAATAGGTGTGTACCAGATTTGAAGGATTAAAACTGAAATGTCACTAATGTTTGAAGTTGTGTCAGTTCCTCAGGAATTTTGTATATTTGAAGGGTGAAGTAATATCTTAGTGTTATTTAATATACAATGTCTGCTAAAGTATCATTACATCTTGTGTCTAGTATTTTCCTGGCAATGCAGTTATTTTGTTCCATACAGATTCCTTTCAAGTACAAGTCTCAGCCACTTATAATTACACTGTGTGAGCTAAGAGCACTGGAAAAAAAGTTGTGCACTCATATACTTTGTATTGTACTGTTTCTTATAACAGAAAACATTGTGTAAAGTGCTGGAATTCATTTACAAACAGACATCATCTAACTGTATTTTCATTACTTGTTTTCTCTCGATGTTTTATCTTTTAAGAGCTGCTCTATGCTGATGTGTTGTATAGTTAGCTATGTACAATAAAGTAAAAAAAAGAATATTTAAACATTTAATTGTACATATCAATGCACAATGAGCTTTATCATTTTAATCTCCCCAAGCTATAACATTTGATGAATCTAAACTTGGAGCAAACAACTCACAACCTTAGCAGTTTGGTCTGGAACATTCAGGTTTGAGTCAACACCGTGGCAAGGAATAAAAGCGTTCTGCAGTGATCTCACAGAAGCAGATGAGGCTACTCCTCCAGTCTGGCAAGGGTTGTAAGGCCACTTCCAAAAGGTTAGTTACACATTTGGACCACTGAAGGCTGTTGACAATCTTCCCAGGACAGAATACCAGCAAATTCACCTAAACATCAGGCTGTATGAGCATACAAAGAACCCAAAAGCTATATGCAGAAATTTACAAGCCTTTAAAAACGTGATAATTGCCATGGAAAATGACTCTAACACCAGAAAAAGACAGAATATGTAGGACATTTCAGGATGTAGGACGTATCCTCTCAGAACTTGTGGGTTGTGCGCCCAGGTGCAAACATATCATATGGACCCCCATCCTCCAACCCATCCCAAGTTCACAATAAACAACACGGCAGTGGGTGACAGAGGCAGTGGGTGACAGAGAGAGGCAGTGTGTGACTGGGAAAAACAGTGGATGACAGGAAGATGTCAGAAGTATGCTTCTAAATGGAACACAGGACAGGACAAAATAGGTGTAAAAATTGGCAAGCAAACATTTGTATTCATCATACTGACCTGTAATGTTTACCTTTATATAGGAAATATAAACATTTTTTATTTGAATTTGTTTAACAAATGTGAGCAACGCTGCCATTTTTAGCAGATATTTTAAACGTCTCTCACAGAGATGGTACTCAAAGGGTTAATTAAAATCCTTACATGCATCTGCTTCTATAATGTGTTACTCCACTCCTTGTTTGAGGTTTTAACGTTTATTAAATATTGACATCTAATTAAAATATTTGCTCTGGCTGATACTAGCAACAATTTTAAGAAACTGTTAACAGTATATATAAAAACTGCAATTGGTCTTGCTATCACTATACAGCCACAAACATTCAAATATAGTAAAAAAGCAGGTGCTTATATGTGAAAATAAAAATTCTATTCTATGCAGTAGTGACGTAGTCCGCATTTAACGTTCTTATGGGACACGTTTTTCATATTTGGTCCGCCCAAAGAGGCAAGGTGGTCAGTATAGCAAGTAAGAGCAAATATGGTGCTTTTTAGGTTCTTGTTAGTTCACAGAACAGTTTTTTAAGTTTCTAAAGTGAGCTTAGCTTAGCTTTATACATAAAGGTCAGGGCGGCGCTACCCACTCAGCAGCTCCTGCAAAGCAGGGAGGCGCCATGCTGAAAAGGCGCTGTCTCCCTCCCTGCTCTGCTAAAGTTGCCTCAGCCCTCACTGTCACTGCCTCCTGCACACCGCCCGCAGCACCTGTCTGACAGCGGGCGGGCTGCAGTTTAAAGAGCTGCTCCCTGCACTGCGAGTGCACACAGCCTGCACGCCGCCCGCAGTGCCTGTCTGACAGCGGTATGGAGAGGCTGAGCAGCTCCCTGCACCGCGCACACACACTGTCCTCCTCCTGCAACCTGCCCCCTCTTCCTCACGACACTTGCGCTGAGGCATGTAGCGCTGTCTGTGAATGCCTGGATGACATGTCATGTCCGGATCCGCCCCCTACCCATTGCTCCCTGCGCCTGTCAGCTGTCAATCAAATGGTGAACAGGCAGCAGTGCCGCCTTCCCTTCCTTCCCTCTTCTCAGTGTGCTGTGCCAGTGCCACTGCGAGTCCTCTCCGCCCCCTCTATCTCCTCCCCTCTTCTTCCATCTCCTCCTTCTCTCCTCTCCTTTCCCCCTCAGTCAAGAGAGGGGTGTAATGGCATCCTCAGCGTCCTGCCTACGCAGATAGAAGAGGAGGGACTGCACAAGAGTTAAACCGCAAAAGAACAGTGATTATTATACATGTTTATAACCAATTTTTTAATAATTGTAGATTTTTTTTATATTAACTTAGACACTTTTTAAATAATGGGCTGGGTTATGTGCCTAAAGGTGGCCATACACGCTGCAATAGCAGCGTGCGATGCGATGTGCGCTCCTGCGGGCATCACATCGCACAGTACAAAAAGTATGTGATGCACATACTTTTTGTACTGCTTTCGGATCGCATTGCACACACATTGCATGCATGCCGTGCGATGCGATCTAGCACATAATGTATGCGATTCTCGCAGCGTGTATGGGCACCTTTAGTGCCTGCAACATTTTGCGGACACAGCACTGAGATGGTGTATGCATACATGTACATGCACCCGAGATTCTCCATAGGATCGCATGTTGCATACGCTTCCACAATCGGGCTGCAGCTTGTTGCAATGGCAATGTGAAAGGGTGCAAAATTTATGGTTTGCAGGAGGGCGCCGGACACCCTAGCACCGTCCCTGATAAAGGTAGTGCCGTATATTTCACTTCTTTAGGGGTCCTTTCTAGTGGTTGCTTCCGGCTGCTGGTGCTCACCAATTTGTATCGCATTGTACAGAATCTTCTTGTCTGGGGAAATAGCAGGGTTCTTTTTGGATGTAAACTGGCTGGGTTGCTAGATCCTTAAGGCGTTTATCTGCTTCTATTTGTTTCAGAGGCTTCCTCAGAACCACATGTTTTTCTTTATACAGTACTTCTTTTATAAAGTCATCCCAGACAGGCAAGACCAAGAGGATGTTGTTTGGTCTTAATGCACAATGATGTTGCTGAATATGTGACATGGTGGAATAAGATACAAATTAGTTTCAGAATGGATAAATCATAATCTGTAGGTGCACCACTAAGATTAGAGATGTGTTGTTTGGTTTTGCTGAAAACTGAACACATCTGAACTTCCAAGTCATCCTGAGGGCCTTTATTCGAACTTGAAAAAATGATTTCTGGCATATATAGTTACATCTCCTGATGCAACAAACCCCAAAAATTTGTAACCATCATTATAGAAACATATTAAATGTGCATACACTTTTTTTTTTTTTATATTATGGAAGCTTCAGAGACAGAATACTTTAACTGCGTCGAAGGTAGGAATTAGGGGGAATAGTAACCCACCCAGCCCCATTCCCAAATAAAATAGGAACAAATACTATACCAGAATTTTAATGACAAAAATGTGTGATATCGATTTTTACATCCGACTTAAAACATGAGTATTAGTAATTATGTAGCTCTCACCACTGTGCAAGTAAAGGTATAAACTTTATAGTAAAGTACTTTAAAAGTGACATTAAAGATCATGTAATTTGTGGTTAGTTAAAGGCTAGTGGAGGCCAATAAATGTCAATAGTTTGCAGATGAGCAGTTGTGAATATGCCATTATGCAGTGGTGCCTATGGACAGCACTCAGATGTTTTATTTTTATCAGGATAAAATGACTTCAAAGCTCGTTTTTTAAATAAACTTTTTATTTGGTTTTACACAAAGTAAACATAGCATTGAATTAACAATACAGATGTCATATTAGTTTAACAAACCTACAGAGCTGTATGAGCTAAATTCAAAGAATAAAGTCTCTGAATAAATCGAAACATATGTAACATATTGTTAATATGTTTATACAGTATGTTAATATGACATTGATTATAAAAAAACATCTACAGGAAAAAGGCCTATGCTAAAGTGACTTAGACATATGGGGGGGGGGGAGAATTAGGGAATGAGGGAAGGATAATAATAATAGGGAGAGAAAAAGGAGGGGGTGGGGGGGGGGGGCGGACAATGTATAGATTTGCAGTTTACAAGGGAACACCAAAAACTTTTCATTTGTAGTTCTATAAGGTTATTGCAGTCTTAGACCCGTTATCTTAGAGATGGTGTGTTTTACAAAAGATTCAACTGCTTCCTATGCATTACAAGGAGAGAATTTAGATTTGGTTATAGCATCTATAATCGGGCTGACCTTGGTCCAATGTTAAGATTTGAAATAACTTAATATGGTTTGTCTTGAATTTGCATCTAATGAGTTAATAAAAAGTCCCATTTGTCCCATATCCTTGTATATAATGGCTCTCAGGTCAAAATACAGAAGTTGTAAGTTTCAGTTTCAGTTCCTGTATAGTAAGTCCAGATTTTATAGTCCAGTGGCGTAGTATCCGTTTTTTTGCTAAAGTGAAAATGGTTACTATTAAAGGTAGGTGGGATGAGATGGAGGTCTCCAGGTTCATTTCGTCAAATATAAATAGTAAGCAGACATCTTTTGAGTCAGTGAGGTCTTTAAGACATTATTAACGTAAATAATAACCTTGTTCCAGAATCTGCATATCTTAGAACATTCCCAAAAGCAATGCAAGAATTTAGCATTTGCCATACAGCATTTGTTACACCGACCTTCGTCAGAAGTAATCAAGTATTTCCGTTGAGCAAGTGACACAAAGGCTCTGTATAGAAATTTCAAAGTTTCCTGTAAATACTCAGATCCTAGATATATAGAATATAAACAAAACTTTTCTATGACTTCTTCGGAGGCTCTCTTTGTGGTTGGAACATCTTCCCACCATTTTGAAAGAAGAACCGTGGTATGCTTAGATATATTTAATTTGGTTTCTATTAAAAGGGGATATAAATGATGGAGTTTATATGGCTTATTCCTGCTAGTTTGCAATAGCTTAAGGATGGGGTGTAACACTATGTCAAAAATGGGTGGTGGACAAATTGATTGAGTATAGTGCCTAGCTTGGAGATATAAGTAAAAATGTGAGTCAGGTAGTGAGTATTTCTTCTTTAGAATGTTGAATGGGAGGATGACCCCTCCGGGATCGAAGACTCAAAGCACATTTTTTTTAAAGCAATAAGGAAGCCCCATGTGAACTATCCTACCTAGTTAATATGTGTACTTAATTAAAAATACAATGAAATGTCATAGATCATGGCTTTTTTATTTTTATACTGGAAAATGCCAAAACAGAACTAAAATAATAATGAATTTAAATATTGCAGTTAACCGTTAATAGTATAGCATGCTTGCCAATGTTTCTTCCCCCTCTTGTGGCAGACGGAACCCCGGCTGGTGTAATGGGAGCATGGGCGGCAGGTAGACTGGGTTATTGGGTTAAACAGATCTACTCCTGTATATTTTGCACTGAAGCACAACAAACAAGGTTAGAGCATAATGTTCTGTTTAGAAGTTATGGTTTGTGGATTTGGTGGGGCTTAGAACACTCAGCTAAGTGCCTGCAGGTTCTAGTTATGTAAATTCAACTCTGTTTATATTAGAGAAAATTGTTGGAATCATTATTAAGCATTACCATCAAATTCTGTACAAGCCCAGATATTATCCATACAGTGTGAAATGTTGATTTTCTATAATACCCCTACAGCTAAATTAAAAACATAACCTGCATTTATTTACCCGTTCATTTAGAACAGTTAAATAAACAGTAGAGCAGTAAGTTCTGTGACAGATGCTGTAACCGTTTCTTTCATTTATTACAGCATCATGGAGAAGGAATGCTTCTAGGAAGTGACCACTGCCCATACATTAGCACCCCATTCTGCAGAACACTTCAGTTAGTCACTGTTTGTTCTAGGACAATGACACAAAACACAGCAGTTTGGCAAGACTGATGATGAAAGTTGTCATACTCATTACCCAAGCATGTTTTCTTCCTCTGTGTAAAGTTTTTATTAAAGCAGCTCATGGTATTAAACCCTATGTATGTTTATTGTTTTTTTTTAATAGAGTAATTTTATTGTTTTAAAGATACTGTAGGCATTTACATTTCAAAAAAAGAATGATAAACAAAGACATCAAGAACAATTATCCTATGGAAAATTCAATGTAATAATAACAATGAACAATATTACTGTAAAAACCAAAACAAATAAAAAAAAAAGAAACCCCCCCCCAAAAAAAAATTATACTGTCCCATCTAGCCCTGTTCCTTAAAATGAAAAATATCATGAAAAAATAATATTTTCTTACTAAAGTCATATATATTTGTAATGAACGTTTATTTCGAATCAGTGGCGACAAATTTAAATAGACAATTTCAATAGATTGAAGGACATTAAAGTCAATCAGAACGTATCGGCATAAACTGAGTTAATCCATCTATGCCACACCTTATCAAATTTTGACAATTTGACCCTTAACATATATATATATATATATTTTTCATGCTGTAAAGTAGAATTGACCAACACCTTCCATTCTTTAAAAAACGGACCCGACTGTGCCATCCAAGTGCATGCTATACTGTACATAACTTTGCTAAAGCAATCAGGTTAATAACATACAGAGTATCATCCCTATAAAGTAGTTCTGCATCCCCTGCACCTGACAAACATACCCTAGTCCGACGGGATTCCTGACTATCAAAGCAGTCTTAATTTGTTTCCAAAATTTCTGAACTACAGGACATACCCATATAAGGTGCCAAAAGCCGCAATCCGCCCCTCTACATTTAGGACATTCTGCTGAATCTCTACCACCAAATTTGACCAGTCGCTTTGGAGTCAAATATGTTTTATATAATATAAATATTAGAATCTGTTGAGTCCTAATTGAAGAAGTGGCACAGGATGGAAATTCCCTAGCAGCATCCCATTCCATATCATTAAGGGTACCCAGATCAGTCTCCCATCTCTGACGTTGAACCTGCATAGTATCTGTATGATGTTCAGATATTAGAAAGGAATAGGCCACAGAAATACTCCTTTTCTCTCTCAAATTTAAAATAAACCTTTTCAAAGGGGAAGTAACAATATTAGGGCGAGTATCTTAAAATTGAGCTTGTAAAGCATTTCTCAGTTGTAGATAGTGACAGAAAAGTTATGTTTATTGTTTATCATTTTAGAATAACATATTTCTTTGGGGCCTACTCGTCATCGGCAGTGCAACTACTGGAGTCATTCATCACGCCATATTAATATCCATATCAATATTGATATCATTTACGGAAATATGCTCTTTCTGTGGATACAGTTTTTTGCAAGTGTGAGAGTATTCACCCTCCCACTGCTTAAATTTACACCTTAACTCTGGGAGCTACCTGAGGTGATGGCAGGGTGGTGAATGACGGGGGCAGTGCTGACCAGACAGCAGGTACCAGGTCACCCCATGGGTAATGACACACCATAAATTAAGGCTTTTTCCTGAAATATGCCAAAACCCAGTGAGTACACATTGGAGAGGGATTTGAATAACAGGGCTTCATTCAGACGCTGTGGGGCCTGGAACGGATAAAATAGACAGGTCCCCAATCAACACACCCTTCCCCCCAAGTTCTGTTCAGAATGCACCCCCCCCCCCCCCCCCCCACACACACACACCTGGTTATGCATCTACAGCCCTGGAGTGTCTCTCCAGCCCCCAGTCTGTCTCATCAGCCAGCCCCCTTCTGTCTCACCAGCCAATCCCCATTCTGTCTGTCATCATGACAAAACTGCCAGCTTTATCCTCAAATACAAGTCACATCAGATAAGACACTATATATATGTATATATATATATATATGTATATATATATATATGTATATATATATATATATATATATATATAGCATTGTAGACTAATGTACAGTTACATGAAGAGACAAATGTATGTTCTTGCTAACATAGGGCTTGATTCAGGTTCACTCATTAAGCAGCGGTCTTTCACTAATTAATGAGCGGGTTAACGCTGCCCGGCTTTGTTTTAAGCCTGTCCAAAATCTTGTAACCTCTGACAGTCTGCAGTCACTTTCTGTACATATTGTTGATAACAAAAGACTGTTCATGCAGATATCATGTTTGACAAGTGTCAGTGAAAAAAAGGCCTGATTCAGCATTGATGTTCATTCGTTCTATCAAAGTCAAAATAGTATTTAAAAAGTAAATAAAATAATGGAATTTTTTCAGCAATTGCGTACATAGTCAATTTATGTATGCATGTTCCCTGACTCAACCTGTATACGCAAAGTGTACTGTACTGCACAAGGGACAATTGCCCCTGTGAGTCAGGATTCCCCCTGTTGGAGCATCGGCAGTCAGGATCCCCACTGTCGGAATGTCATCCGGCACCCGACTCAGTGGCAGACGCAGGATTTTCAGAAGGGGGTTTCCAGAGGAGCGGAGCAAAGAACGGAGATGGACACTTAGGTGACCCAGTATATGCCGGGTCAGTTAAAGTATTATAGATAGACCATATGTATATAAATAATAATATATATATACATACATACATACATACAGGGGTGTCAACATCAGAGTAGACCCCTGGGCATAGCAATGTATTGGGGCACCTACCGATCCTCCAGCGGTAGGGGTGGGGGAAGCTTTGATGTCCCCCGGGTGGTAGGGGGTATTATATAAACCGCTCAGCATGTAGGGCCTGCAATTACCCCTTTACTGCACAGATGGTGGGAGATGGGGTGGGAGAAGGGGGCATTGGGCTGAATGAAGGGGCCCTGATACATAATTCCCAGGGTGGTAGAGGATGTTTAATATGCAGAGGATGGGTGTATAGTGGAGTGGGCTTATTATTCATAATTTTCTGGTGGGAGGACAGCTTGCTTGACTGCAGATATCTCCAGTTCTCAGAAATAGATTTCTAAGATTTTAATGGAATTAAATCTAGAGAATCCCACCTACCAAATGGTATTGGGGACTAGGGGATGAGAGTTCAGGAGGCAGAGCAATCTGCCAACGAGAATATAAAACTACATAGAAACATAGAATGTGACGGCAGACAAGAACCACTTGGCCCATCTAGTCTGCCCCTTTTTTAAACATGTTACCTCAAACCATATTTGATCCTTATTTTTTTGTAAGGATATCAATATGCTTATCCCAAGCATGTTTAAATTGTACTACTGTATTTGCGTCTACCACCTCTGATGGTAGGCTATTCCACTTATCTACTACTCTTTCTGTGAAGTAATTATTCCTCACATTTCCCCTGAATCTTCCTCCCTCTAGTTTCAGTGCATGTCCTCGTGTTCTGTTTCTCCTCTTCCTGTGAAGAATGTCTCCCACCTGTACCTTGTTAAAACCCTTGATATATTTGAAAGTTTCTATCATGTCCCCCCTTTCCCTTCTCTGCTCTAAAGTATACATATTAAGATCTTTTAGTCTTTCCTGGTACGTTTTGTGATGTAGGCCATGCACCATTTTAGTTGCCCTTCTTTGTACAGTCTCTAATGTATTTATATCCTTCTGGAGATATGGCCTCCAGAACTGAACACAATACTCTAGGTGAGGTCGTACCAATGACCTATACAGTGGCATTATTACTTCTTTCTTTCTACTGCTGATACCTCTCCCTATGCAACCAAGCATCTGACTTGCCTTCTTCATTGCTTTGTTACATTGCCTACCTGCTTTTAAGTCCCCTGAAATAGTGACACCTAGATCCCTCTCTTCCTCAGTAGTTTCCATTATAGTGCCATTAATACTATATTTAGTCTTTGGATTTCTGAGACCCAAGTGCATGGTTTTGCATTTTTTGGCATTAAACTGTAGTTGCCATGCTCTTGACCATTCCTCTAATCTACCTAGATCCTCAATCATTTGTTTTACCCCTCCTGGTGTGTCTACCCTGTTGCATACCTTTGTGTCATCTGCAAAAAGGCACATTTTACCCTCAATTCCATTTGCAATATCACCAATAAAGATATTAAAAAGCACCGGTCCAAGTACAGATCCCTGGGGTACTCCACTTGTAACCTTTCCCTCCTTTGACTGTACTTCGTTTACTACAACTCTCTGTTTTCTGTCCTGCAACCACGCTCTTATCCATTCAACTATCTTAGAATCCAATCCCAAACTTTCAAGTTTATTTAACAGTCTGCGATGTGGGACAGTGTCAAAAGCTTTACTAAAGTCTAGATAAGCTACATCTACAGCCCCACCTTGATCTATTACTTTAGTCACCCAGTCAAAAAAGTAAATAAGATTTGTTTGACATGATCTTCCCCAGTAAACCCATGCTGTTTTGGATCCTGTAAATTGCTGGTTTTGAGATATTCTACAACTCTTTGTTTTAAGACTGTTTCCATCAATTTCCCTACTACTGATGTAAGGCTCACTGGTCGATAGTTGCTTACCTCTTCCTTGCTTCTACTTTTGTGCAGTGGGACTACATTCACTGTTTTCCAGTCCTCTGGGATTACTCCAGTAGCTAGTGACTGGTAGAATAATTCTGTTATTGGTTTTACCAGCTCCCCTTTAAGCTCTTTTAGTATCCTTGGATGTATCCCATCTGGCCCCATTGATTTATCCACTTTCAGTTTTGAGAGTTCTGTGAGGATTTTCTCCTCTGTAAATGTACTTGTCTCTCCCTCAGTTTTCTGACTATACTTGCAACTTAACTGTGGCCCCTTCCCCTCTCTTTCAGCAGTGAATACTGAGCAGAAATAATTATTAATATTATCTGCAATTACATTGTCCCCCTCAAGAAAACTTCCACTCTCTTTCTTCAGTCTAATTATTCCACTTTTTGTTTTTCTCCTTTCACTTTTATACCTAAAAAAAGTTTCCCCCCTTTACCCACTGACTGGGCCATTTTCTCATCAGCCTGTGCTTTTGCACATCTGATTACGTTATTAGCCTCCTTCTGTCTAACAAAATACACCTCTTTGTCCTCATTCTTCTGCGTCTGCTTAAATTTCTTAAAGGCCAACTTTTTTGCTTTCACAATACTTGCTACTTCTTTTGCAAACCACAATGGCTTTCTTTTTCTTGTGTTTTTCCTAACTTTTTTGACACAAAGTTCTGTTGCTTTTAGAATTGCACTTTTTAATTTTTCTCACTTATCCTGCACTCCTTCCAAGTTCATCCACTCTGCCAAAGAATCCCTTACAGAGTTTCCCATCTCTGTAAAATCAGCCTTCCTAAAATCTAACACTTTTGTTTTTGTGTGCGATGAGTCAGTCTCTGTTTTATTTTGAACCATACTGCTTGATGGTCACTGGATCCCAGATTTTCACCCACATTTATGTCAGATATTCTGTCACCATTTGTAAGTATTAAGTCTAATATTGCGTACTTACGATTGGGCTCCCTCACCAATTGCTGGAGGGATGCTCCTTGCAAAGAATTCAGCATGTCCCTACTTCTGGTGGAACTTGCAACAGGCAGCTCCCAGTTTACATCAGGTAGATTAAAGTCTCCCATGATTATCAACTCTCCTTTTAATGCCATTTTATTGATGTCCTGCAATAGGTTCTTGTCTAGTTCCTCTTCCTGACCTGGTGGTCTGTAGATCACCCCTAAACGAAGAATCGCCTTCTCCCCTGTTTCTATGGTCACCCAAAGGGCCTCAGTTTTTTCTTCAATACTTTGTATTAAGGTAGTCTTTATATATTTTTTCACATATATTGCAACCCCTCCTCCAATTTTTCCCATTCTGTCCTTCCTAAATAAAGTATATCCTGGTATAGCTATGTCCCAGTCATGATATTCATTGCACCATGTCTCTGTAATAGCCACAATATCCAGTTCATCCCTTGTCATTATTGCAATTAGTTCTGGGATTTTATTTCCTAAGTTCCTAGCATTTGCACACATAGCTCTTAAAGTTGTGTTTGTGCTTCTCCTGCTGCTAGCTATGTTCATCTTTCTGCCTATATCTATTCGGTTTTGATCGGCATTATATTCTGTTGCAGTGGATAGGCTTCCTGTTCCATTTGCCTGCAGAGACAATACCTCTAGGTTGGGGGAGCAGATTTCTTCATTCTTATTTGGTTCACTGCCCCCCTCTGCTAGTTTAAATAGTTGCTTATGAAGCTTGCAAACTTCTCACTTAATATTCTCGTTCCCCTTGAAGATGGGTGCAGGCCATCACTTTTATATAAGGCTCTGTCTTGCCAGGTGGCTTGACTTTGACCTAAATATCCAAATCTCTCCTCATTGCACCAATTCCTTAGCCAAACATTGAAGTTTCTGATTCTCAGAGTTCTATATTCCCCTTGGTGTACTGGCAATACTTCTGAAAAAGATACAGTGGTTGCCACCTGTTTTAGAGCAGTTCCTAACTTTCTAAATTCATATTTTATGGCCATGACTTCAGCATTAACCAGGTCATTTGTGCCTAGGTGGACGATGACATCCACCTCCCCATCGTTTCTTGCTGCCTTTACAATTCTTAGCATGCGTTATTTATCTCTTGGAGCTGTGACTCCAGTTAAGTACCTTACTTGTTTCTCTACTTTAGTAGCATTTCCCAGATGAACTCCTCTAATGATGGAATCTCCCAAAAGAAGTGCAGTCCTTTTTGGAGGTGAAATTTTCCTGGTCCTACAGTTAGTAGAGGTAGAAGTCTTCATATCCTCCTGTTCTTTATTGCCTACGTTGGTCATACATTCCAACCCTGCAAGAGCAGCATATGAGTTTTGCAGTGTGACCACTTGGGGAATGTGTCTGATGGCCTCTGCCAGTCTCTGCCTTTCAGAGCCCACAGCAGTCCAGGCAGAATGTCTTCTGGGGGCTCCCTGAGGCAGTGGTGGTTGCAAGGACACAGGTGTGTGGAGCTGGAGCAGTAACCAGCTGCTGGAAGGCTGATATCTCTGATTCTGGGCACAGTAGAGACAAGCTGCTAGTGTCTATCAAAGGGGGAGAGTCCCAGATTTTGGAATATACCCTCAGAAAAACTCTAAGTCAGACAGAACCTGAAATATGTGACTGGGAAGAGCAATTAACAGGCTTGGATGGGGACCACTGCTTTGAAGTCAGATATTTCCGGTTCCCAAGGGTCGATTTTAAAAATTCTTGTACCCATGGAAAGAGGGGACCCTCAGCTTTCAGCCTAGGGCCCTTAGACTCCTGGGGGGTTTCTGGGTACTCAGAAACCCCCCCTGCGTGCGCTACTGTGACTACACAATACACCCAGCAAAGTGCCAATAGGTGCCCTATGTTTCTAGTTTACATTTTATGAATGTGTATTTTTAGTGCACTTATTATTATTATTATTGTCTTTCAATATTAAATATTATGCTTTTGAATTTTTAAATTGTTTAGCGCTACTTTTTCATCCTTTTTATTAGAGATGTGCTCTGATAGGCTCTGATTTACTCTGATTTCAAATCAGGATCTTATTGGCTATCAACTGCCAACAACAGTCATGTGATTTGGGATAGCCAATAAGATCCTGCTTTGAAATCAGAGTAAGTTAGAGCCTGCACATCTGTACTTTTTATGCGCTTAGTGTTTTCCCAGATACTCCCAGTGTTTTCCTAGGCACTCCTGTGGATTTCTTAGCACTTCCAGTAAATGGCCAGTTTCCATCCCAGACGCCCCCAGACTTTGTTGTAGAATGGCCTTGCGCATGCAAACTACATTATGCGTGCACATTGTCTCGATAATTGGCCAATGTGCGACATTGCAGTTGTGCGATCAAATTGGATTCAGTACCTATGGGTAGAAGCTAATTGTATTCATATTCTTTCATCTATATTTACATATAGGACTGAATATCAGGGTAATTTAAGTGCATGCATGTTTATTTCTGATATTGTATTGTTTCCGTCCATTTTCAAATATTTGGGAGAGAATGGGTGATTGTCCCTTGCTCCCGTACAGATGGAGCCGCATTCATCGGAGTAGCTCTTGGTGCTTCAATCAGCATGTGCTAGCACGACTGAGCCGAGCGTGCTTATGAGACTCTCATGTTCCCCATTCGCGGGAATGGACGAGCAATCGTGTAGCACCAGACAGATTGGACAAATAAATCTTTAGGTGTGTACCCAGCTTAACAGTCCAGACTATAAGTATATCAATGGCTGAGTACAGATGTTTAAATCAAATTGATTGAGCTACTTATTAAGACAATTTTGTCAAAGCATGGATTTCCTCAAAACATGGACAATTGAAGTGCATTGAGGACCGAATTTGTCCTAGATTAAGTGAAGCGGTTGTTGTGGAGATTTGTGCAGATGGTGGCAGGTTCGGGGATGTTCGGCACAGCTCGGGGGACTGGGATCACTCGGGTGTTCGGGCGCCCGAGTCCTCCCGAGCCGCCCCGAACATCCCAGAGACTGCCACCTGCTGCTGGTCAGTGTGCTTGTATGATTGGCAGCGGCCGCAGCGGCAGGGGAGCTCTGCTAAAGACTGCTGGAGTGGAGGGGCTGTGGAGATTCACAGGAGGAATTGTGGGTGGGTCGAATCGCACAGGACAGTAATCTCAATTCTTCAACAATAAAAGATAAAGAGAGACCCCCCGTTAGCTCTGTACACGAATTTCTTATGTAATGCTAGGGGGTGAAACTACTACCGCTACTGAAACAGGAAACTAGGCTTATTTTCCTCATGGACACTATGGTCCCTAATGGTTTGAATGAGGAAAATAGCTATGCATGCTACCTGTAAAAATAGAAACTGTCTAAACTCATCCACAATACAAGACCTACTCTCAATTGGGACATAACCAGCTACATTAAGAGCGGGTAGACTCCCGGAATAGTGTTATCCATCTTAATTATGGAGACCACCCCTGATCAGCCCCCCAACCTCAAATGTATGAAAGAACCAACAGTACGTGGTTACCAATTTCCCAATCAATATGTTAATTACATTATATCTACACAATCGGACCTGTATTCACAGGACAATCAGTATAGGGTGTTGTCCCTATGCTATACCCACTGCACTTACGTTATGGTACCAGTTGATCAGCTTACATATCCTAGAACCCACTTTTGGCGATCACTATTTTTAAATACCTATTATCTAGGTAATACCCCTTTTTTAGATGTCCTAACGGATGTACCAATCACGATCACCATTAAATCCATACACGGATCACGACTCATCGCTCATTCACTTTAATATTATCACCTCTCCTCCCCCCCCCTCCTCTCCTACCTCACTCCCATCACTGTTTTTTCTTTATCACCAGTTATAGATTGCTATGCCGTGTCACTGTGTATCACTGATCACACGCTTTTCCTTCCGGGCTCTTCTAGAAGTCCCTTCTCATAACATATCATATCTACCCATGATCCCCATTTTTCGGTACCCTCACTTAGCACACTGTAGGACCACATTTCCTCTCCTACAGTTGACACTGACAATAGCTTGGACACTCTTAGATTATACCATCACCGATATCTGATACGTTATCCTATATCATTCCTAATGATAACTCACACGGGTCCACTATTCGAGGCTAGGAGAGCCTAATCCCGACTGTATTTATAAAAATAAAAACAATAATTGAAAAAATTGTGAATGAAGCCACAGACGATTACCGCTAACCTAAAGGCTGACGCACAGATATGCAATACTTACCAGTCGTTCTCGGACGTCTCGGGGTCTGGGAGTCGTTGCCGGCCGGCCGGGCGCCTCTCTGGGCGCATAATGAGGCGGTCGTGCCTGCTTCTCTGTCAGGTCTGCCACCTATAAACGGAACAATTGATGTTAAATTAAGCAGATCTGGACACAACAATACTATCACTAAGAAGGCGATACCAGTGGCGTAACTATAAATTTTGCTCCCCACTGCCAAAAAGTTTGCGGCGCCCCCCCCCCCTCCCCTGGCATGAGATATATATATATATATATATATACATATACATATATATATACACGTCCAATCAATACCGCACCCGTCGGTCTTTCTCATACATCAATAAAGATCACCATGACCATGCCTTTAAGCGACGTTTCGGGACTTCTTTATTGTCCCTTCCTCAGGCTAGACAAACCACAATATTCTGACAATAAAGAAGTCCCGAAATGTCGCTTAAAGGCATGGTCATGGTGATCTTTATTGATGTATGAGAAAGACCGACGGGTGCGGTATTGATGGACGTGTATATTTTTACTTATACCGGCACCGCGGCAACTCAATTCTTTTGTGTGGGTGCTGGGACTTCGCAATATATATTATATATATATATATATATATAAACAGTGCCAGTCAGGCACAACAGAGCACAAACCCAGCACGCTCTAATATATGGTATAACAACAAGAAGTGAGTGACGGTGGGCGGGCTGTGCTCACTGCTCCCTCTCTGCTGGCTGGCCGGCTCCTCTCCAGCATGTATCACTCGCCCCTGCGTGTGACGTGAGGGTTAGGCTGCGAGTAGGGAGGGTTAGGTGCTATAAAGGGGGAGTTAGGTGGTAAAAAAGGGGGTTAGGCACTAAGTGGCGAGGGTTAGGCTGTGAGGGGGATAAGTCAGGGTTAGTCACTGAGGGGGGTGTTAGGGTTAGGCATTAGGTAGGGTGAAATAGGAGGGTTGAAGGAGAGGTTTACTATAATTACCCAGACCCACCAAGGCTCTACTGAACACTAACACCCCACCCACAGGCCAAACATAGTGAACCCAACTGAGGATAAAGCAACACACACACATTTATACAATACACACATATACACCCTCTACCACCACACACACATACACACACACACACACACACACACACACACACACACAGGCACCCCTTTCCCATCATACACACACACACACACACACACAGGCTACCCCCTCCCATCATAAACACACACAGGCACCTTTATTCTATCTGTATTATTCTGGAACTATACCTGCTCACTGCTCGGCTTCCAGGCTCCTCTCCAGCGTGGCCACTGTCCCCAGCGTGTGACGTCTGATGTGATGTCGTCACACGCACGCATTGGAGAATGAAGCAGAGTAACCAGCAGTCACTGCTGCTTACTATGTCACTCCGTACCAGGCCACGCCCCCGCCCGCCCTCTCATTTGACGGCAGCTGCAGCCCTAACCTCCCATTGGCCAGCCACCCGCCCATCAAGAAGAAATGTGACAGTCTGACAGTGAGTCTGTCAGACTGTCATGGCTGCGTCCATGCCGCGGCCGACTCACCTGCGGCAGGCGGCGCAACAAGAGGACATATTATCATACTGTAACTGTCAGAGGTCAGACCAGCAGCTCGCTCATTGCGCCGGGCCGGAGCAGGCGCCCACGCAGCCCCCGCTCCCCCAAGCGGTGGCGGGGGCTGCCTTACGCAATTTACGCCACTGGGCGATACCCATCTTAAGGCAATCCCCCAGCTAGGAGTCCCTATACCTCACACTGACACATATATGTCAGCAGCGATCTTGTTACGATGACTGCACAAACCATCTAGCTTTCCAAACATAAACCCAAAATATGTGGCTATTATATACATAAGAAAATAAGTTACACCTCTCAAATCTATGAATCCGCTTGCTGCTCATTTCTTAATGGGTGCACACATCAAAAATACCTACATGGGTGATTACTGCACTAACAGATCTAAACAATCCCTGCATACATCGACACAGTTGTGTCAACAGTTACCATGGGAGTGTAAAAAACACCATTTTGGTGGACCATGGTTACCCATCATGGGTTCCAAGTTTTAGCTGTCAACATGGAAATCAATATACGTACTACTAAATCTCATATACCGGTAGTTTCTCCTGTATATGCGTATACCATATGCGGCAAATATAGACACAAGAAATGCTCCTATATCTTCCAAAAACAGAAATTGCTTTCTGTGCAATGTACAATTGGGGTTCACAGGCATCGACAAAAATCGTGTCAACCCATACTTTCAGGTACAACACACACACCTGAGACTAATGGTAGCCATTTAGCCGGCACCCATGCCACTCCCTGGACACATACGGTGGTACAAAGGGCAAAGCACCCGAACGTGTCACTATATTGTGCGTGGTAGCCACATACCTAACAAATGATCGCATACCTCCCAATAGAAGCTTGCTTGCCGCCTATTGTATAATAAGCGCTTACAGGTATTGACACCCACTGTGTCAACTATTAGTATATAGGCGCGACACGCACCTTTGAGATACCATACCTATTATTAAACCTGTGCTTATGCCACCCCCATCGGACTGATTTGTCGGGAAAAGGGGAAGCACTCTTTGGAATATAATGCTATACTTACCCAATCTAGATATGATCACTATCACATACGGGGAATATGTATATCAGCCACAGAAGTGGTTAGTGTTATTCACCCAATTTTCAAACAGATGGATGAGCTCTTTGCGATAAAGACATCCACACGAGGCAATCCTAACTCACGCAATATGGTAATATGGAAGGCGGGTTACCAGATGGAGCATGAGTGCTCATTGGTACAACAATGGAGCACCGTCTATTTAAACCGACCAGTAACATCAATGCAGGTTGCCCTGAAGAAGAACTGCGAAGCGTACGCCGGCCTCCATAGCCGTGCGGACGCTCCCTTAGCCTCCTTATTCCTGTCCTATTTATTAGTCCTTTTAAGGACTCTAATGTTTAGCTTAAATTTATTTATGTCCATCTGTCTACAGTGTTGATGCAGTATATGTATTAGAGCGCAGCCAGCTGCCCTCGTGAGAACCGTACCAAAGCCACAGGGTTTAACCCGTATGGTCGGTGACAGCACAGAAGAGGGTACAGCGGCACGCTTATATTGACTACTTGCCATCATATAATATGCATATGAATATCTGTATATGTTAGGTGTTTCAGCGTGACACAAGCCATCTCGAGCAGCCGGCTAGAGAACCTCCCACAACCCCGATGCAGAGTGCACGGTGTGGAGTTCCATACGGCATTAATTGAAATTTCCCCTATACCTGACCATCGCCAATACTGAGAACCTTATAACAATTGGAGTTACGTTGTGTATAGCTTATTAGCTGACCTTTCACACGGTAACAAGCGGCACACACCAGGCAATCTCTGCCCGCTGCCCAATTCCAACCGTTATATAGGACGTACCATTCCCAGTTTTCAGCAATAGAACGTAGCCAGCTACCCTCAGGAGGACTGTACCAAAAACCTCAGGGTCTAACCCGTAAGGTCGGTCACAGCCATTTGGAGGATATAGCGGCACGCTCTTACTCACTACCTGCTATCTCACAACACCTTGATCAGCCGGCTAGAGAACCAACCGCAACTCTGTTGCGGAGTATATATTGTAGAGTTCCATACGGCATTATTTGAAACTCAGTTGATACCTGGCTTTTGGTTATACTAGGGACTTCATAGCAATTACAGTCACTCGATACACAGCCTACCAGCTAAATTTGTCTACACGTATTAGAGTAGCAGCACATATTAGGCAATTCTTGCCCGCTGCATGATCACTATTTAGTGTGTACCATCTCCAGTCTCTATTCTACCCTATGACTGGCTGGCAAGACTTGTGACTCACGCTGCACCTCAGACAGCGGCTCTTTTTACTTAATCAATATTGTGGCACAAAACCATAACAACTGTACATGGCAACACTGTGACATAATAGATCTATTTACGGACAGGATTATATCCATTAACACAGTACGTCCCCCTGGTGTCAACAGGTGATTCAGCCGACACATAGGGAAGAGACGCCTCTAATTTATGACAAAAGGAAATTAAGTGCTAAGGGACGCCGCATGAGCCCAAGTTTTTAATTAGCACTATCTGTTCACTCGTCCTTGTTATTTGTTATATGTAGTCTGTCATATTTCGCAGCATCCTCTCTTTTATGTGATGAATTAATAAAAGTTATTTTTTAAGTCGTTCTTATTTACTGTGGTGCACCACTACCGTGACAAACTGCCCTTTTCTCGTTCTAGAGATTCACAGGAGGGGAGGGGAGTGCTGGAACTCATCTACCCTGTCAGTTGACGTTTTTTCTGGGACAGGAAAAACCTGTCCTATTTAGGTACTCCTGCCCCAGAAAAACCCACCACTGAAGGGGTTAAGAAAGAAAGGGGCCCATGTGCAGCTTCCTCCAAGAGGGCCCCTCCTCTCTGTCGGGAGCACGACCGCCACGTAGCGCAGTACAGTCTGAGAAATAGAGCGTGAATTTTTTTTGCCATTTTTCTGGCAATTACGGCAGGGCTGTTGCCTTCATCAGGGGACTCTGGAGGGTAAGCATTAAAGAATGGGTGCAGTGTGCTCGGTGTGGGCTCTCCTGAAACTCAGGGGCCCATGTGTACAGCAGACATTATAAATACGCTACTGTGTAATACCAACCTCAGAGTTTCTGATAGATAAGTATTGGGCGCTCAGGGAAGGGGAAATAGGTTTAGGTGCTAGAGAATGGACTTAGGGTTAGGCTGCGGGGAGGGGATTCATGTGTCGTCGGGGATGCTGGGATGGATCCTGAGCTACTATATAGACCCATAGGCTTCTTTGGGCTACATTGATCAAAAAATGGTGTTGGCCACTGCATTCAAACCCAAGTTTGGTGCATATGGGGACCATGGCCGACCGTTTGGCTGCATTTTAACCTTGCTGCATCTCGCCCTATGATTTTTCAGCGTTAACTTTGCTTTGCCTTGATCAAAAATCTATTACATTTTAAAAAAATGAACCATATAAAACTACTACTCCTATCAGTGAATTAATTAAAATGAATATGCAATCAGTAGTTAGGGAAACCTTCCAACAGCCTAACTGCAAGGTTGGCACAGGCAGGCTGTAAAGATGCCCACGCACACTAGAAAGATCTGCGATCTAAAGATAAATTAGCCTTGAAATCTTTTGTCCGTCCTGGACAAAAGAATTCAGGCAAGCGCAAATCTTTACCAAATATTTATCTTAAGATTCGATGTGCGTTCCTATGGATCTCTTGCTAAATCTGATCTTCCATGCAGCACGTAAGATCAGAAGATTTAGCAAAAGATCCGCGGGGTAAAAATCAGCCAATCGCTCACCAATCGGTAAATCGGCAAAAAAAAAATCATTGTAGTGCAAGGTGGAATAATAATTGATACCCTTCTTCTCCTGCCTTCCCTTATACGTAAATACATTTTTTTTTATACATTTGTTTTATATGTTTGTATGTCTATCCTTACCCTGTCTGTATACTGGTATTCGGATACATTTAGTAAATAGAGAGAGAAATATCCTTCAAATATATTATTTCTCAGTTATTTAATGTTATTCATTAGATGTATATGAATTGAAATATGAATTACTTATAAATTGATTATATATTTTTTAATTCAATAAAAAGATTGTCTTACAGATTTTTCACAAAAGGATTTATTTCTATATACGGGTGGATTGCGCAGAGTTTTCTTTCTGTATCCAGTTTTGTATTCTGGGATCTGTGTAGTATATCCCTTTAAACTCAGCTGTTATCAAAGGACCGGTGTGGTTCCAAGCGCAACTTCTTTATACTTATATCAGCTTTCCTTATAAATATCTGTTCTTGGCTGCCTGAGTAAAGTAAGCCTTAAGGGCCCCTTACACTTGTGAGATTTTGTGAGATTTCATCCAATTTGAGTCAATTTATCTGACGAGATCTGATGTGCCATCTGACAAAATCTTATGTGCCTGATGTGTAGGACACAATCTACAATCCTGTGCCATTGAGTATAACCAAGAGATTGGAAGAGATTGAATCTCCTGCACATAGGATAAATCTCGAGTCAATCAGGTTCAATTTGTTGAGACAATAAGTTGACAAGTGTAAGGGGGCCTTTACTCAGGCAGCCATTGCAGGGTATCTTGTGAGACCAGGACGTATGCATCCAAAGATGCATACCTAGGCCTCGCCACTCCTGGAAAATGGGGTTGATTCACCCCTGTTTTGAGAAAGGCCAGCCATGTACTCACTGTCCCTCAAATGCCTCTGCATGCAATCACGCAGGACCTGTTCTGCACATACACAGAATGGAGCCTGCACAGTTTTTCTTATTGGAAAACTGCATGAAAACTTGTAATAACAATTAATCCTGAGGTGTACTGCACATTATTGAAAAGAAAAGTGCATAAAAGGATAATGTAATTCCACCCATATGCACAGCAGTATGTATGTAGAGAAGTACAGATGTGTCCACATACATCTTGGTTTTATTGTGCCATGTATGGCCCAATTTGGCACACCTTGGACTCTACAAAAGTCTTGCTTTGTGCTTTTTGAAAAACTTGCTTCTCTAATCTATTACTTTATACAAATTTTACTGCTGCTAAATATTTTTAGAATCCATAATTGTGGGTCCAGGTGCTCAGATATCAACATTGGAACCAGGAAAACCTGAAAAACTAGTGTCAACCTTTACATGTATTGACCTTTTCCATGTCATCCTTTTTTCACTAGTTCTAGTGCATGTTGACCTTTTGTCAGTGTTGACCTAGTCAGGGGCGGTAGTTGTGAGCAGGGACCCCTAGATGGAGGTAAGCGGTGGTCATTACCCCCGCAAGTCGGCGGCCGCCGCAACTAACCCCCCGTGTGACTTGGGGGGGCGTGTGACCTCTCGAGCATCACGGCGGCCGTATTACCCCCCCCCCGAGCAATGCGGTGGCCACCCCTTCCCCCCGTGGAGCGGGTAAGCACTGGGGCCCTGGACCTAGTGAATGTCAACCTTTCGGTGTCCACCTATTGACTGTCTACCTAGACATTGTCTGTGAGGTAGTCCACACACATGGGCATCACTGAACTTTGCTATACAACAATTCTACAGTACATAGATGCCCATAATGTTTTTGCTCTTTTAAATGCAAACTGACCACATATCAGGTGCTATATAATGCGTCCTGAGTTCAGAGGGATGCTGGCCAAAAGCAGACATTTTTTTAATGGGGAATGGTTTTGCCCTGTATGAGATTGACCCTTTAAAAAAAGTATGAATTCGTCCCGGCCTCTCGTATGTCCGCCGAACTCAGAGTTCATTACATCCCACCCATCATGCTTTAAATGATGTCAGATATTTATCAACCTAACATACAAAATTTAAAACACTTGTTATATGAATAATCAACTATTTAATTGCAGACAAGGGGCCACCACTGAGTTTAAGTGGTCGCATCTAGTATCATCCTGTTTTATCCATAACAAATGACTAATGTTTAGGAGTTCTGTGCTGGATTCATTTTGTAAATACAATCAGCTTTTGTCCTGACAAGTTCCACTCAGTTGAGTAAATATCAGATTTTTTATCCAAAAACATCATCCTCCTAAGTGTTTTCGTATGTCCCTTGTCTACTTGTACATGAAGTTTTATTTTGCGATATGTGAATTATATGGTTTTTAGTCTATATCTGAAAGCACTGCGTATTATTCCCAGCATGGACTAAGCTCTAGATTTCCACTTGGATGTCTTCTGATCTCTTGGTATGTGAAGCTTAAACAGAGCAAGCTGACAGATGCATTGCATCTTATTGTTCTTTGTGAAAATACCAACAACATTTTAATGACACCAGATCGCATTACAAAAATATTTCTTTGCTGTTACCAGTGATCCGTTAAAAAAAAAAACATTTTGTATTACCAATCAGGAGAAATCATGTACATTGGTTTCTGATTCAGCAACCACATAGAAGAACCAAGTATGAGGGAATGAGGGCAGACCAGGCAACACGAATTACATAGTGTATAGAAAGTGGGCTATCTGCATTCATATTATATGGAAATGTATACACATGGATGTTATTACCAGGGCTTAAAGTGGTCATTGAGAGGTGGTGGAACTCCTTTCCCCTGACATCAACCACCCCCCTCCCAATTTAGGCAAACTTGAGCCAGTGCCAGGGTTTTTGGCACCACCTGCAACTATAAGTTTATGTCCTACCTCCCCTTCTTTATGAAGGGACAGTGGTCATACAATTGTACCCTCAATTTAAATGATTTCACACAGTAGCACAATCGCATACACATTACACCACATGCAATGCCCCTTACTCACTTTTCATGTTACGCTGCACAGTAGTACTCTTTATACATGTATAAGACACAAAGTAACTTTGCTTATACACAATGCCCATAGTAGTACAGCTCCTTACACATAATGCCCACAGCAATAGTACCATGTGACAGCTTGAAATCTCATATGCTGTGCCAGAGAAGAAAGCTGATGGGACAGTCTTTTTTGTTGGAATTACTGTGCAGGTCTGTGCTGGAGGTGGAAGTAGTTGCCCCTACCATTAGAGGTGGTGGAACTCAGTTCCCCCTACCATTAGAGGTGGTGGAACTCAGTTCCCCCCCCCCCTTCCCCCTCACTTTAACCCCTGGTTATTACTGATGTATATCCATAGTTTCTAGATTGCTCAGAAGACTCCGTGGATATCTAAAGATTTATGTATCTGTTGGAAATGTATTCCCCAGTTCTGACACACAGAGCTCCTACACTCCCAGAACAATTTCATTGCCTTTAACTCTCTTCCAGTCGTTCCTTGAGGTTGAGTTATCCTACAAAATTGTATCATTTATTGAACTTTTTTCGACATATATTGGGCCCTTATTCAGATCAGGACACATTTGTTCTCAAAATGGGCAAAACCATGTTGTGCTGCAGGTGGGGAAGATGTAACATGTGCAGAGAGAGTTACATTTGGGTGTGGGAAGTTCAAACTGAAATCTAAATTGCAGTGTAAAAATAAAGCAGCCAGTATTTACCCTGCACAGAAACAAAATAACTCATCTAAATCTAACTCAATTATTTAGGGTTTTATCGCAGGTGTCTATCAGCACTGCTGAATGGTCTAAACAGTAGCTTCTGGGCCATATAATGAGTTATATCAGCCCTTCTGGGCATAGGCGTGCGCAGCACATTTCATTAGGGGGTGCACATTTCATTAGGGGGTGTCTTACACGTCTATTGGGTGTGTCCAACACCCCCAATCACACATGCCTACCACCATCTATTGGCACTCGCCACACCATAATCTCCTGCCTTTTTCAGTTTTAATCTTCTAATTACTCTGTGTAACAGTACATGTAAATAATGTCATGTATGGATGACACAGGTATGTAGTGATATTACAATGGTCTATTACAATTAACAATGCAAAACACACATACTTGATTGATGGGCGCTTGTTTTAATGGAATACCAGTTCTAAAAAGCAAAAGTATATAAGGGTGGGCACATCATTAGGGGGTGCCTGTGCACCCCTAACACTCTATGTGTGCACGCCTATGCTTCTGGGTGATATCACTCATTATATCACCCAGTTTGTATGTCTCCACTGACAGTCGATGAGTGCGCATGCAGGAGACGTTAACTAACTTCTCCTACGTCTGTACATATATAGACAGGGGAGTGGATCGCTAACCCCCTGCCATCGTCCATCGGCATCAGCAAGTGTGTATGTTCTTGCTGGTGCTGGCACCCCACCGGGTTCCTATGTCCACAGATATCAGTGGCCACAGGTGTCGCTCATTGTGTATGCATATTAAGAGGCATTCCTGGACTGTTGCGAGTATTTAGTTAACTGGGAGTTGTTGACTATATGTTCATAATTTGTCATGCAATCCTCGCTGTGGAACATTTACAATATGTAACGGCAATATCAAAATGATCAGACCCTTCCTCATAATGTCACCAAACCTCTTATCGTCACACACATAATTTCCTGCCTTATAGCCTCCTTATATCTGACCTGTCCCTTACTCACATACTCAACTTCAAATTGCTGCATACTGAATGCTTCTGGTGTCATTTGCATTTCTTGCTGAGCTGCATCAACTTCCCACTCTGCAATACACAGTATGTTCCTTATCTTTCTCAGAAACCATTAAAATTCTCACCCTCACATACTGTACAGGTATTTGAACACTTCACTTTCTCCTACAGCTATGATATTGCATTTGGGGAGATTCTTTTTTACCACCATATGTTGCTTTATTCTTACCTTAAAACTAAATGAATTATAAATAAAGCTGACCCATTTCCCCATCAATATGCAAATTTGCAGCACAAGCGATTTTCGGACAACCACACATGCGCATGGTAAGTTGTGTGCATGCTCCAGCCTTCCGTACAGAGACAGCCAGCGAAGGCTAGCCTCGATGGCTGTGAGCATTTCTGAATCAGGCCCAAAACTCAACCAACCAATAGTGTTTTCTGAGCGCCCAATGTACTTATATGATTATTTTACTTATATATGAAGATACATTCATTAATATATAAAAAATATTCATTAAAAGTCAAAATAAAAGTTTTTTTGACAATTCTTTCACACGTCTCCTTGTAGCTGGAGTGTAGCTGGTGTGATTTAACAGTTGTTTTTCAATCACAATTTGTAGCAGTTACCCAATGTGTTTCGTTTCAACAAGAAACTTCATAAGGGAAAAACAATTGATCTACAACTTTCAACTGATTTTTAAATAAGATGATGACTATAATTCTTTTTATTTTGAAGGTTTCTATACTTAAGGTTGGCTTAGTCTTCCTAGTCAGTGGTACCCAACTTGTTCTGATCCCTTCTGAGATGGAGTGTTTTAACTTCCTTATACAGCAATTTAATATTGATAGTTCTCCTGATATTACAGGCCTTCATAAATAAGCAGAGGGAGGATTTTTAAGGCCTCATAATAAGTAGACAGTTTGGTAATGTGATGAATATTACCCTCTCGATGGAGGATCGTTCTGTAAAAAATGAATTTGCTTATTTGTGGAATGGGTTTTTATCTCCAATTCCTCTATCCACTCCAGTGTACATGTGCTCTCCTTGGTGTGCAGCGCACACGACAATGGAATGAGCACTCACCAAGGGTATATTTTCAGGCTTTTATTGTATAATCATATCAACATGACAGTTTGGTCCCACACAGACCAGGCATCCATTCTCTCAAGATACAGCCCGGTATCAAAACCAATGGGAGGAGGGAGTTCAGGAGAAAAACTGCTGGACTGCATCACCGTGGATATTAACAGCTGCCTGCGGGGACACCTGTTGGACAATGCCATTCTGCAGTTTTAGTCTAAAACTTGTTTGTTGACAGGATGAGAGTCTGACATATTTCTCTGTTTTTAATGTCTTTTGTTTGTGAATAAAAAGGGTGTTTTACACCATTTGGAGCCTCTCTCTCTCTTTATATACCACCTTTAAGGGTGAAAGGGAGGAGCGGAATCCGGTAAAAAGATTGCCCCATGCAAATTTTATATTAAGTGCTATTGTCTACTGTGTAAAAACGTAAACCATCAATTAGTATTTATAACTCCATCAGTCATTTGAGATTGATCTGTTGAACAGTATTACACTATTTGGAGCTCTTTTTCCTTGTATTACCTATTGGAAGAGGAGGAATGGAGTTCTAAGGGAAGGAGAATTGTGTATATTCTCAATATATGGGACCATTTGTCTACACTCAGTGTGAAAACGTAGACAATTGTACAGGGTACGAGTAATTTAACATTCTATGGAGTCTATTTATACATTTAATTGAGGTTGTTTTAAATTCCTGATGGTATAACGCTATGTGAGAATTCTTTCTTTTTTTCGGAGTAAAGGAAGTAGGAAAAGCTCTCCGGCTGAAAAAACGGTCGACAAGCGCATGAGGAACATATGGTGATATTTTTCTGTAACAACTAGCCTTGTATCTAAATGCCTATTTCCATATAGATTGTAAGCTTGCGGGCAGGGCCTTCCTAACTCTTTGACTATAATATCAATGACGCTCAAGCATCATCTATGAACAAAAAAACTTTTTTAATGTAAATATTTATATTTATATATAGAAGAGGGGGCCAGCACAAGCGCAATAAACACCAAGAAGAAAGGCAAGAAATAATTGCCATATTTAACCTCACTGATACCGAACTAACGACTGCTGAGAGATCCGTCTTAAATCGATGGTTGTCCTTTGTTCCTACAAACAAGTTTAAAGACTTACAGCGGCACATTGAAATGACCAGACTACATCGTCAACTTAAACTTCGTGATTTTTTTAAAGACAAAGATTCAACTATGGTTGCTAATAAATATTCAAAGTTTAAATAAATCACAGTTTGACCCATTTTCTTCTAACACCTCCATTACAAGCTTCATTAAGACGCTCAGTTATCATGTCCCGACCACACAGACTTCCAAACAATACTCCAATCTGTCTGGTGAGGAATGGAAGGCGATTAAACACCTGAGATCGTTGAATGAAGTCATGATCCTGCCCGCAGATAAAGGCGGATAAATTGTATTACAAACATTACAAGATTATAAATCCGAGGTATACTCACAGCTCAATAACACAGAAGTTTACCAATGCCTTAAAACCAACCAAAGTTTAAAACTGAGCTTGATATCATCGTGGATCAAGCGGTTGGCCATATAATTATTCCAGTAGAAGTGGCAGAATAACTAAAGACGGAGTTCCCGGTGGTACCAATAATTTATTGTCTGCCTAAGATTCATAAACATCCTACTAGACCACCAGAGAGGCCTATAATCTTGGCCAGAGAATCTTTATACAGCAAACCAGCTATATTCTTGGACCACTTCATCCAACCATGCGTGCAGACCCAATCCACGTATCTACGAGATACCACAGACCTGTTGCTCAAATTAGATCATTTACGGGACATTCCTAATGGCACCTGGCTATGTGTATTGGACATTACAAGTCTATACACAAGCATACCCCACCCTGAAGGATTAGAAGCCATGCGAAGAATGATGGAGAGCAATCCTACATATCAAGGACCTCAAACAGAATTCATGATGCGACTACTGGAATTAATACTGTATAGAAATTATTTCCTGTTCGATGGCAAATTCTTCCTACAGCGTACGTGGCGTGCGATGGGGTCGCCTGTCGCACTCTCGTACGCGAATGTATATATGCATGCCATCGAACAGGAGTTATTTTTCTTACCAGAAATCAAGGACAAGCTGATATTTTTCTGTCGCTACATAGATGACGTCCTGCTCCTATGGCATGGGACAGAGTCATCATTTTGGGAACACATGGAAAAGATTAACCAGACAGTCAACACATGAGTTGACCATGACTGCTGCATTGTATCCAATCGACTGGATTAATTTTGTCCAATTAAATTTACTTTTCAAATGAATCTCAAGTCGGTACTAATTTATGGATGGGAAAATTGAAACCAACTTATACCAATAACCAACCGACCGCAACACACTATTAGCGGTGGACAGCCATCATCCCAGGAGCGCGAAAAGAAGTTTACCCTACTCGCAACTGTTGCGAGTAAAAAGAATCACGAGTGAGACAGAAAGACTCAAAGGAAACTTCGAAAATATGTCCTCCAAGTTCAGAGAAAGAGGTTACCCACAAGAACTAATCCAGCAAGCCCTAGAGAAAGTTGAAAAGATCCCTAGAGAAAAGCTGTTAGTGAAGAATCCACATCCTCCCGATAATAAGAAAAAAACAGAATTCATTTGGTAGGCAGTTATAAGCAGATGAAGCCATTCAAAAAACATTGAAAATGCTCTGGCCGATGGTACAATGGGACAAGGATCTACAGAAACTCAAATATACCCAAATAATGCGCTGCTATACCAGGGGGCAAAATATCAGAGACTTGCTGGTCAAAATGGACGTAACCAAGAGAACAAAACCACAAACTCGCACCAAACCTGGTGGCTGTTACAAATGTGTGGGATGCACAACATGCAGCTATATGACCTTTAGGAAAAATTTTCTATCTCCCGCACTCTGGGAGAAAATACACCATCCGTACCCCCTTGACATGCACCAGCACTTATGTGGTGTATCTCATAAAATGCCCATGTGGCTTAGGCAAGACCATCAGGACTTTGAAAACCAGAATGGCCTTGCACCGCTTGGCCATCAAAAAGGCATTAGAGAAAAAGGACAGCGAGCAACCTGTAGCGAAACACTTTTTTCAAGAGAAACACAGCTTGGCAGCATTATTACGATACATGGCCATAGACCAGGTGCCTGAAGATATTCGTGGAGGTGACAGAGGGAAGAGACTGCTCCAATTGGAGACAAAGTGGATCCATGAACTGGACACCATAAGGCCCAGAGGGCTCAATGAACAAATTTATTTTAATGTATTCTTGTAAAAACCAGATTATTGAGACCCCGGAGATTTCTTTCCTATCCAAACCCCGTACATGTTGATTTGATTTTTATTATACATGCCTTTTTCACTTATATACCTCATTGTTGTTTATGCATTTTGTTATTATATTTCTCATATTTCGCATATATCACACTTTGCATGACTAGATCTTGTTTATTATGTTTTGCAATGATCATACTGGTTTCCCTGACAACAGAGACGCCTGCACGCTGAAGCGTACCCTGGAAACCAGCCGGGCGGATGGGGAATAGGGGGGAAAGTATGGAGTACAATTGTGAGTTGGTGCCCCTATTTTTGATCACCACAATTAGATCAATCAATCCTTAGGTAATTTCACTCTAGCATACAGTGAAAAGTCCATATAATTTCAAATGTTTATTAAAAAGTCTTTTTCCACACAGTGGTAGCAGTTATTCCAGATCTTTATACATTTCAGTAGGTGTGCTCTGGTCACTGGTTCTGTCTGAATGAGCTCATTCAGACAGAACCAGTGACCAGAGCACACCTACTGAAGGTGAGAATCACCTCTAGAATAATCCCAGATTCTGTACTGAATTTATCACTTCAATTAAGCTGGATCCACCAGGAATTTAGCATGGGTTCTTATATATAACGCATTGGTAATATCGTCATCATTTTGACCTTTTATAGGTATACCCACTTAAAGAGATCTTACCTGCAAATTTGTCATCAGAAAGAATAATCTTTAGCGACATTGTCTGGAGGAAGATCATTCTCCGTTCAGCCGATCTAGTAACATAGATAATAAAAGAATAGGTACTTCATGTAACCATCCTGTTACAAATTGTTTCTTCTTGTGAAAAGTACCTTTAACCTATTCTTGTGATCCGTTAACCCCTGATGAAGTCCCGTTAAGGGGCGAAACGCGTTGGTATCTTCCGCTGTTTCCAAGTGTTTGAGATGTCTCAATTAAATTTATATTTGATCTGGAATAACTGCTACCACTGTGTGGAAAAATACTTTTTAATTTTTTAACATTTGAAATTATATGGACTTTTTACTGTATGCTAGAGTGAAATGACCTAAGGCTTGATTGATCTAATTGTGGTGATCAGAAATAGGGGCGCCAACTCACAATTGTACTCCATATATATATATATATATATATATATATATATATATATATATATATATATATATATATATAAATATATATATATATATATATGTATATATATATATATATATACATATATATAGTTTTCACTACAAAACAAAATAAAAAACATTTACAGCAAACCATATGCTTCACTACTGTACTTTAAAAGACCTTACATGTTCTGAAGCCACTGGTGTAACTGGTGTAAGTAAATAACTGTCAGGGAACATGAAAACCTTTCAATATTTATTTAGAGGCAGGAGACATCCAAGAAACTTCCTTGGTTAAATGGAAACATTGTTCAATGGACAAAACTTCAAGTACTGTACCCTATGATAATAAATCAGGTATTCAGGGATGGTACTCTGGAATACATAAAAGGATCTAAGGAGATAGTAATTAATTACATCTTTTACATCTAAAGTTCAAAACCAAGCAAAGTTTTTGAGCCATGTAAGATTTTTCCTGTCAACTGTTTCCAAAGTGCTGTTTGTTCTGCTAAGTTCTACACAAGGACATAGCGCAATGCCAGAAAATAGAATTGCAATTTAAAAGTACTCTATGGGATAAATGCAATAGCATGCGTGTTTCAGACAGCCACTAGATTTAAAGGAGCAATCATTTAAAAAAAAAAAAAAAAGCGAGCTTACAGTAATACTGCACAGGGCCTTATGCTTCCCGTGTCGGTCACTGTATGGCAATATCATACCTCCCAATTTTTGGGGCGTGACCTTAATTAAAGGGGCATGGTCTCACTGGGAATTATGCGACCAAAAGCCACGTCCCTGCATTTCGTCACTTTGGGGGCATGGCCAGCGCTATATGATGTCATGCCCCCAGCCTCTCTGCTACACTGAATAGACGCGGTGCATGCGCACATCATAGTAGATATGATATGGTAGTATTATTCATCTCAAAAGATACTTGTATGTATTATGTGCTATAGCATCAATTTCTGTAAGCACAATTTAGACTTCAATGTTGTCACTTATATGGATTATATGTAAATAGGTAACCATAAATTGGAATTTGAATACAATTTGGATTTTAATGTTATTATCAAATTTATTACACATGTGGTTATTTACACATGTTGATTTATTATACACAAATAAATAAAAATATACTGGCAATCAATATAATAAGCCTGGGTGGGCAAATGCTCATAGAAATGATCGAGTGATGACTAACCTATGATTCACATGAATCGTCCTGACTACTCACCCATGTTGGAGTGAAGAGATGATTAGACAGCGGTGAATGGAGAAATTCAAAAGATGACAGTATTTGAACCTATCATGGGCGCCCGGACGGGTTGCCTTGACAAAGCGATACTTGCCTTAAGTGCGCTAACTGTACTGGCTGTGTACTGGCTGTGTATATCTCTGTATGAATTGTTAATTGACATAATATGTACAGCACATCTCAACAAACAAATCTTTTAAGAGCAAAGTAATATGAATCATTACTGTCTCTGTAAAACTGATTTATATATATATATATATATATATACATATATACTCACAGGAGGACAGGTCGCAGCACTCGGGACTTACATGCAACAAGGCTAGTTGTCAATTTGTTGCATGTAAGTTGATGAATTGATAACTGACAGATGTACATATCGGTTTGTCGTTATACAGTAGACTGAATCACCAATATATAAATACATGACTGAATTTATATACGGTAGACACATTATCTGCCATATTGCAATTTCTATAGCTATTTGTGGGTGTGAATCAAACTTATACAGAATTGTACTTAAATTGTTTGGTCCCCCCCATGTAGCATAACATGTGATAAGGACATAACAGCATTGTCCATATATATGTGGGGGACTTGACTGATTAAACTTGGATATAAACATTAGTTTGGTATGGTGAAAGCCATTCCATTTTCATTACAGCATTTCTATAGACAAGTAACCGCTTATGTGACATGTGATCCAAGGAGATTTCCATTCTGTTATATACTGTAGGTTTTACAATATGTTTATGGATGTTTGAATCTGCAGTCAGACCTTGAAAATTATTTGGCTATTACTGACTTTAAATATATCTTAGCAGCATCAGCTAAAGCTGCTTATTAACTGGCTGAAAAGACACAATGAGAGCTAAAGGTGCCTATATAGACAATTGAATATCTAATACCATCTGGTCTTGTTCGATTGACCACTTACAACTATTCCTCAGTGTGTAGTATCCTTCACCCAGTGTATCAACTGCTTTGGCTCTACAGTATCTCTAGAGCAGTGTTTTTCAACCACTGTGCCATGGCACACTAGTGTGCCTTGATCTGTTCTCAAGTGTGCCCCCAGATCTAGAGATGCCCAAACTAGTTTGCAGCTACCAGCAGTTCAACTGTTATTTACTGGTCTCTTCTTTTCATGTAAAGGGCCAGTGTATTTTATTTTTGTTACCTGTGGGGACCAGTGTGATTGTTTTTTATATGGAGGCCAATAGGTTTGGTTTGTGGGAATCACATGGTGTGTCTTGACAATTTTAAGATCTTATTTAGTGTACCGCAAGGTAAAAAGTTTGAAAATCATTGCTCTAGAGGGTATAGCCAGACCCTTTTTGTCTCTCAAACCAGTACCCTTTTGTTTCTCCAGCCAGGCCCTATTTGTCTCTCCAGTTTGTCCCTCTTCTGTCTCTCCAGCCAGTCCCCCTTCTTTTTTTTTCTCAAAAATGTTTTTATTAAAGCACTTGTGTAAACACATACAGGAAATGTAATTTTTAAAAAAATATAAATTGGATATCGAAAACATAGGATCACATTGTACAAATATATAATATTATTGAGTAAATCCGTAATCTGTCATAAAGAATAATATCATCCTTTTCCGTCTCTCTTGTCTATGTGGCTACGTATAGTAGCATGAATAAGACATATAGTTCTATCATTATCGAGACATATTAATGGTATAGCAATATATAGTATATTGATGTACATTTCCATTCAAATGTAAAATAAAATTAACATATAAGAACTCGTATCAACAAAACATATCAGAAAGAAAATAAAAAAAGAAGAGTGCTCTCTCTCCCTCCCCCCGTCCCCCCCCACCTCCCGCATCCCTGATTATTCAGTGACTATGGGATGGTCCTCTACTATGGTTCGTAGGTAGCAGGATGTGTCTTTCATGCTTTTATGAATTTGTTGTCTCACCTCTAGGGATAGAGTATTTATGTAACTTTCCCACATGGAGAAGAATTTCTCAGCTCTAGATTCTTTGTTCAGGGTAGTTTCAACCCAGCCCATTTTGTATTTAAACAGCGGGTATGTGGGGGGAGAATTGGATGTCCATTCTTGTAGGATGGTTTTCCGCGCTGCCACGCTTATTGCTAGTAGTAATGGTCTGCCAGTCCCCCTTCTATCTCTCCATCCTGCTTCCCCTTCTGTCTCTTCTGCTTCATTCCCCTTCCATCTTTCCAGCCAGTTCCCATTTCTGTCTCCAGCCAGCCCCCTTCTGTATCTCCAGCCAGCCTCTCTTCTGTCTCTCCAGCCTATGGACATGGATTTCGTGCATGCAATTTTCATGGAAGCAGAAGCACATGAGCAAAAGACTGGCATAGTGCCAGTAAACTCTATGCATGTGCCAACTAGAAAGGAGGGCAGAGAAAACTAAAGGGTTAAACACTATGCGCTGCTAGGTGGATGTATGAATTAGGGTTAGCTGAATAAAATCAACACTGGACACACTGTAAATTAAATATACTTCATGTAAAAAAGGAAAAGTGATTATTATCACAAAACTAAATACTGGCACAAATAATATATACAAATATATATACAGAGTCAAATTAGTGACATATGGACCCATTCCTCTCTTAATCTACCCCTAACCCATAGGTGCAACTATAGAGGGTGCAGGGGGTGCCAGCAATAGGAAAGCATGGGGGCAAGAAGCAGCAGCTCCTAAATGGAGCTAGTGGCAGATACCTGAGGCAGTGGCCCCCCAACGGCAGCAGGATCGCTGACTTGGCCAGCATCACCATGGATCTGGTGCCAGCGGCTGCATCGTGCTGGGCAGCTGTAAGGCACACTTGTTACAAAATGCGTCATTCTCCTATCTTATTGTGGCCAAGCTCACAGTACGAGACATGGTAAATCTTACAGCTACAGAGATACTGTATTTGCTGCAGTCTCTCTATAGTACATAGACTGGGATATGTCGGACTGGGATATGAAGGTCCAATCGAGGAAATTCAGTGGTAGGGGCCCATGCTCTTTGATATATATATATATATATATAGAAATATCTATCTATCTATCTATCTATCTATATATCTATATATATAGATATATATATATATATCTATATATAGGATGGGAAAAATCCCAATAAGGGCACTCACCAGGATTCACGTAGTGACAATTTCTTTATTGGTAATCCATTACCAGTTAAGTTATGTAGGTCTACGTTTCGGCCACTAGAGGGCCTTTCTCAAGACACCACAGCATTTGACGTCCACACAGCTCAGAGGTCAGGATACACCTATATCTATATATATCTATATCTATATATATAGATATATGGACGGTGGTCCCCGGCACTCCGGATACGGAGAGTACTTGCCTGGTGCCTTCCGGGGGAGCACACTGTAGATACAGGGGCCCAATGAATATATCGATGGTAGCGGCGGCACTCAGGTCTTCGTACAAAAAACAACAGGAGGCTTTGTAAAGTTCAACGTTTCAGCGCTTGTCGCGCTTTTATCAAGAACAGCATATAAAGATAAAGAAGTGAACTCACCAAATATATAGGAGCTCCGGGCTGGTGCTGTGTCCGCCTCCATCAGCTTCCTGCTTCCCTCCAGTGACGTGGGTCGCCCGGAAGTGATGTCATTCGGCAGTACCCGGTAGCTAGGCAACAGATAAACAATGCATAGACGTGGGCTGTAAGACATATAAATAAAGCATACAGTATGAATAAAGCAAAGTGGCATATTAACAGACAGTGGTATATTAAAGCATGTGTAAATATGCAATCATACTCAGTGGGTTATGTGTAAAAACGCTGTAACAAGTGTTCACAGAAAATCAACAAGTGAGGAAGCGTGCAAAGAAACATAAAAATAACCAAAGTGATGATCAGTCATAATTACCAATGGTAAAAATATGGATTAGTGTAGCCTCGCTCTAAGTGGGGTGGAGAGGCCAGCTAAAATTAATTGGTACTTGTTTCCTAGCACGGCCACAATCGTAACTAATCGTGTCCCTTAATTAAGGGACACGATTAGCCCGATGGACCCGATTTCCTTTGAAATCAGGTCCATTTTGCCGGCTAGGAAACAAAAATCGGGGGCATCGCGTCGGTCGGGACCATTAACATTGGTCCCGACGCGACCGACGCGATGCCCCCGATATTTGCATTGACTTCAATGTTAAAAAAAATTTTAACATTGAAATCTTGTCGGGAACTGTAAAATATCGGGGGCATCGCGTCGGTCGGGACCATTAACATTGGTCCCGACGCGATGCGACGCGATGCACCCGATTTTTACATAGGATTCAATGTTAAAAAATTTTTTAACATTGAAATGGTGTAAAAATGTTAAAAAATGTGAAATGGGTCAATATGACCCATTTCACATTAAAAATGTCCCCGTCGTCGCCCCACGATAGACGGCAACCCGAAGCGTGGCGAGCGCAGCGAGCCCGCGAGGGGCGGCGGTACGCGTCCTCCGACCTTTTCATGCCCTACTATCCACTAGGGCGTGGAGTGAGAATAGAATAGTGTGGCGAGCGCAGCGAGCCACCGAGCCCGAAGCGTGGCGAGCGCAGCGAGCCCCGCGAGGGGACGCGGATACCTTCACAGGTAAACGCGTCCCTTCGCGGGCTTCACAGGTGTCCGTGGCGACGCCGACAACTGTGAAGCCCGCGAAGGGACGCGATTACCTGTGAAGGTATCCGCGTCCCCTCGCGGGGCTCGCTGCGCTCGCCACGCTTCGGGCTCGGTGGCTCGCTGCGCTCGCCACACTATTCTATTCTCACTCCACGCCCTAGTGGATAGTAGGGCATGAAAAGGTCGGAGGACGCGTACCGCCGCCCCTCGCGGGCTCGCTGCGCTCGCCACGCTTCGGGTTGCCGTCTATCGTGGGGCGCTGTGTACACGCTTCAATTTGGGGGGGTTTGGAATTTTTTTCATTCAATCCAATGTAAAATTGGGTCCCAGGGACCCAATTTACATTGGATTTAATGAAAAAATCGGGTCAAAAATCGGTCGGATCGGTCGATCGCATCGCATGCGACCAAATCGCATGCGATGCGACCGACCGATTTTTTTCAGCACGACCACCCCGATCTTAATCGGTGTGGCCGTGCTAGGAAACAAGTACCAATTAATTTAACAGGTTATTAATCAATAAAGTCCCTGTTATAAAAACAGTATATTAATATCTCAACTATTTTTAGAGATAATAAAATATTTCACTGTTAGATGAATTTTTCAATAAAGTGCTTGTAAGCTCATGGAATCATCTGCTGGAGAGATGTCTTCCTTCAAGAGGTCAGTTTCTCCCGGGTCTGATGCTAAGGAGGGGCCCTAAGTTATCGGGGGCTGTACATTAAAGAAAACAGGTTAACCCCAAGGAGTCATTTAACCCTCTTGGGGTCACTGTTCCCAATTTGTGTATCCAAGAGGATTCAAGTTGGAGGAGTTTTTTCCCTCTGTCTCCTCCTCGTGTTGTGGGTACTACATGGTCTATAATTCTATATCGAATTGATGAAATCCCATGTCTGGCCTGGGCAAAGTGCCTAGCGACTGGTTGGTCGCTGGTGCCCTTTACCAGTGCTGCTTTTATTGATGACCGATGCATGGCCATACGCTCCCGGAACTGTCTTTCCGTCTTGCCCACATACTGTAGTGAGCAAGGGCATGAAATAACGTAAATAACGTATTTGCTAGTACAGGTGAGGCGGTGTTTAATATGGTACCTCTTGCCTGAAAAAGGATGGTTAAACGTGGGTCCTGTGAGCATATAGCCACAGGTAACACAATTAGGACACTTATAGCATCCATTTTTAGGAGGTGGCAAGAAGGTATTTTGTTTGGGTCCGCCTAGATCAGAAATGTCCGAGCGGACAAGCCGATCTCTAAGGCTTCGGCCTTTTCTGTAACAGGGCATTAGATGTGTATCCTGCAGGTGAAGGCTGGGGTCTGTTTTAATCAGGGGCCAATATTTACGGGTTGTTTGTTTGATCATCGGTGACATGCATGAATATGTATTTACCCATGTCATCTTGGGTTTTTCAACTGTTACTTTTTTTGGGTCTGAGTAGATTTTCTCTGGGAATCTTAGTTGCTTTAGTTTTCATGTTATTTAACAAATTGGGGTCATACCCTCTGTCTAGAAACTTTTGGGCCATTTTGTCCACCTGCCTCAATGCCTCTGATCTATCACTAGTGATGCGTAGCACCCTAATAAATTGACTATAAGGGAGGGAATCTTTAGTCTCCCTAGGGTGTGCACTTGAGGCTAGTAGCAAGTTGTTTCTATCAGTTGGTTTGGAAAATAATTTTGTGGTGAGCCTGTCCCGTTCTCTGGAGATAGTCACATCTAGAAAATTTACACTCGAGGTGTCTACTGTATACGTAAATTTAACTGGATGATCCAGATTGTTATGATGTTCAATAAGTTCAATGAACTCTTGGGACTCTCCCGCCCAAATGAGCAGAACATCATCGATATATCGATGGTACATGATGATTTTGTTACTGATCGTGTTATCTCCAAAGAACAGGTCCTGCTCAACCTCACACATGAAAAGGTTTGCGACCGATGGAGCCACATTGGACCCCATGGCCACGCCCCTTGTTTGCAGATAAAATCCGCCATCGCAGAGAAAATAATTTTTCGACAATACCATTTCTAGTAATTGCATAAACACGTTTATATCAGGACCTTTGTAGTGTCGATTGTTAGTCAAGGCCCTTCTAGTGGCCGAAAGTCCCAGTCCATGGGGGATACAAGTATAAAGATTACATACATCCAATGAAATAAGAAGACATTTTTCTGGGAGATCAGGGAGTTTTTCTAGGGAACACAAGAGGGAAGTGGTGTCCTTGAGACACGTGGGTTTGGCTTGTACAACTGGCTGAAGAAAGCCGTCAAGAAATACTGCAATCGGTTGATAAATCGAACCACGTGCCGATATAATCGGACGTCCCGGTGGTCTAGTGGGGTGTTTGTGTATCTTTGGGAGTGTGTAGAACAGGGGTCTGATGGGATGCTCCACTGTTAGGCAATTTCTACACTGGTCCGAAATGTGCTCCTCTTTCACCAGTGTCTCTAGGTATTGGTCCACCTCTCTTTTGTATATCCCTGTAGGGTCTTGTGGTAGCAGTCTGTAGGTATCTTGGTCACGGAGATGACGGTGGGTTTCCTCTCTGTAGTCTGACAAGTCCTGAATAACAATGGAACCCCCTTTGTCAGACTGTCTGATAATGATATCATTGTATGACTCCAAATTTTTGAGGGCATCTCTTTCACCAGGTGGGAGATTCCAGTGATTTGGTTTGATTGGAGGTCCTGTTACAGGAATGTCCTGTTTAAGCATCCTGGAGAATGTAGCAATGGCCGCATTGCCGCTTGCAGGTTCAAATTTAGATCTTGGTTTAAATTTCATTAGGTGTTCAGGTATAGTCATGGATGGATTGGTATCTTGGGTCTTATTTTTAAAGTAGTCCTTTAGTTTCAACTGGCGGTTCAAGCGGAAGGAATCAACTTCCCATTGGAAGGTGTCAAAGGTCGTGGAGGGTATGAAGGATAGGCCCCTGGAAAGGACATTATTTTCCTCTATCGTCAGAATACGAGAGGATAGATTGAAAATGGGGTTTAACGTCCCACTGGTGGTTTTCGGGTATTTTTGCCCTTGGCGGAGGTTTTGCCCGCCGCGCCTCGTCCTCTTGTTTTTGGGTCTGCGATTTGAGCCCTGGTTTGGACCCCTAAAGGGATTGTACCTGGGGTTCTTCTCCCGTCGTAACTCTCGCTCTCGCTCCCCGTGGTCTGGGAGTCAGAGTTCGGGTGTCTGAATGGGCGAGGTCTTCTCCTAAACAGTGGTCTCCTATCCTCATTGGAATATGCGCCGGTCAGCCATGAATAAACCCTCTGATGTTCATAGTCGTCATCGACCTTACGTCGCTTCTCCTTTTTAAACCGCATCAGTTCTTGTTTGTACTGATCTATATCCTTAGTGAGTTTAGATATCCAATCTCCAGCAGTGTCAGCAGCAAGAATGGGCATTTGCACAGTCTCCAGGTCTTTGATCTTTTGTTTTGCGAGGTCCATCTCTCTCTTGGACTCCTCGATAACTAATAGGAGCAGGTCTAGCGAACAACGATTTAAAATGGAAGTCCATTTGATACAAAATTCGGGGTTATATCTCCCGATCGTCGGAGTATTCTTAATCCGAAACCCTCTGGGTAACTTTTTGTCCCGATAATAATTGGACAGAGTTGATCCATGGAAAAAGAAATCTTGTTCCCGTTTTTTTAGCTTTAACAGCTCTTTATACATATCTTGAGGGGTCTCAGGTGGGTTGTGTTCCTCCGGCAGGTCTGCGAATAAAATGTTGTCCGCCTCAGACTCTGAGAAGGTAAATATTTTACCAGGGGTTAAAACCACTCTCTGGTGGACAGTCCCGGTAGTGTTGACATTAGTGGTCGACATCGTCACTTGCCAGCAGGAAATACAGCAATATGCAGTTTAGTGTATCGGTGCCAGCTAAATAATAGCAATACTGTGCAAATGTGGAATGGCAACCTTGTACTGCTGAGAGCAGTAATGCTCAAACCTTTTCATGTGTGAGGTTGAGCAGGACCTGTTCTTTGGAGATAACACGATCAGTAACAAAATCATCATGTACCATCGATATATCGATGATGTTCTGCTCATTTGGGCGGGAGAGTCCCAAGAGTTCATTGAACTTATTGAACATCATAACAATCTGGATCATCCAGTTAAATTTACGTATACAGTAGACACCTTGAGTGTAAATTTTCTAGATGTGACTATCTCCAGAGAACGGGACAGGCTCACCACAAAATTATTTTCCAAACCAACTGATAGAAACAACTTGCTACTAGCCTCAAGTGCACACCCTAGGGAGACTAAAGATTCCCTCCCTTATAGTCAATTTATTAGGGTGCTACGCATCACTAGTGATAGATCAGAGGCATTGAGGCAGGTGGACAAAATGGCCCAAAAGTTTCTAGACAGAGGGTATGACCCCAATTTGTTAAATAACATGAAAACTAAAGCAACTAAGATTCCCAGAGAAAATCTACTCAGACCCAAAAAAGTAACAGTTGAAAAACCCAAGATGACATGGGTAAATACATATTCATGCATGTCACCGATGATCAAACAAACAACCCGTAAATATTGGCCCCTGATTAAAACAGACCCCAGCCTTCACCTGCAGGATACACATCTAATGCCCTGTTACAGAAAAGGCCGAAGCCTTAGAGATCGGCTTGTCCGCTCGGACATTTCTGATCTAGGCGGACCCAAACAAAATACCTTCTTGCCACCTCCTAAAAATGGATGCTATAAGTGTCCTAATTGTGTTACCTGTGGCTATATGCTCACAGGACCCACGTTTAACCATCCTTTTTCAGGCAAGAGGTACCATATTAAACACCGCCTCACCTGTACTAGCAAATACGTTATTTACGTTATTTCATGCCCTTGCTCACTACAGTATGTGGGCAAGACGGAAAGACAGTTCCGGGAGCGTATGGCCATGCATCGGTCATCAATAAAAGCAGCACTGGTAAAGGGCACCAGCGACCAACCAGTCGCTAGGCACTTTGCCCAGGCCAGACATGGGATTTCATCAATTCGATATAGAATTATAGACCATGTAGTACCCACAACACGAGGAGGAGACAGAGGGAAAAAACTCCTCCAACTTGAATCCTCTTGGATACACAAATTGGGAACAGTGACCCCAAGAGGGTTAAATGACTCCTTGGGGTTAACCTGTTTTCTTTAATGTACAGCCCCCGATAACTTAGGGCCCCTCCTTAGCATCAGACCCGGGAGAAACTGACCTCTTGAAGGAAGACATCTCTCCAGCAGATGATTCCATGAGCTTACAAGCACTTTATTGAAAAATCCATCTAACAGTGAAATATTTTATTATCTCTAAAAATAGTTGAGATATTAATATACTGTTTTTATAACAGGGACTTTATTGATTAATAACCTGTTAAATTAATTTTAGCTGGCCTCTCCACCCCACTTAGAGCGAGGCTACACTAATCCATATTTTTACCATTGGTAATTATGACTGATCATCACTTTGGTTATTATTATGTTTCTTTGCACGCTTCCTCACTTGTTGATTTTCTGTGAACACTTGTTACAGCGTTTTTACACATAACCCACTGAGTATGATTGCATATTTACACATGCTTTAATATACCACTGTCTGTTAATATGCCACTTTGCTTTATTCATATGCTTTATTTATATGTCTTACAGCCCACGTCTATGCATTGTTTATCTGTTGCCTAGCTACCGGGTACTGCCGAATGACATCACTTCCGGGCGACCCACGTCACTGGAGGGAAGCAGGAAGCTGATGGAGGCGGACACAGCACCAGCCCGGAGCTCCTATATATTTGGTGAGTTCACTTCTTTATCTTTATATGCTGTTCTTGATAAAAGCGCGACAAGCGCTGAAACGTTGAACTTTACACAGCCTCCTGTTGTTTTTTGTACGAAGACCTGAGTGCCGCCGCTACCATCGATATATATAGATATATATATCTATATATATATCTCTCTCTCTCTATATATATATATATATATATATAGATATATCTATATCTATATATATATATATATATATATATATATATAGATATAGATATATATATATATAGAGAGAGAGAGAGAGAGAGAGAGAGAGAGGTAGACGGCCTGGCACTCCCTCAGCTGGGATTCAGTACCTGGGTGCCTTCTGGAACAAACAGGTAGTCTCGTAGGAAGGAACAGACAGCAGCACTCCAAGGGTTTTCAACAGCGTGTATTAAAGCAAACCAACGTTTCGGGGTATCATTAGTTATTGCACTTAAACCTTGACAAAGGGGTGAATGATACCCCGAAACGTTGGTTTGCTTTAATACACGCTGTTGAAAACCCTTGGAGTGCCGCTGTCTGTTCCTTCCTACGAGACTATATATATATATATATATATATATATACAGACACAGTTGTGCTCATAAGTTTACATACCCTAGCAGAATTTGTGATTTTCTGCCCATTTGTCAGAGAATATGAATGATAATTCACAAACTTCTTTCACTCATGGTTAGTGGTTGGGTGAAGCCATTTTTTGTCAAACAACTGTGTTTACACTTTTTAAATCATAATGACAACAGAAACTACCGAAATGACCCTGATCAAAAGTTTACATACCCCAGTTCTTATTACCGTGTATTGCCCCCTTTAACATCAATGACAGCTTGAAGTCTTTTGTGGTAGTTGTGGATGAGGCTCTTTATTTTCTCAGATGGTAAAGCTGTCCATTCTTCTTGGCAGAAAGCCTCCAGTTCCTGTAAATTCTTAGGCTGTCTTGCATAAACTGCACGTTTGAGATCTCCCCAGAGTGGCTCAATGATATTGAGGTCAGGAGACTGAGATGGCCACTCCAGAACCTTCACTTTATTCTACTGTAGCCAATGACAGGTCGACTTGGCATTGTGTTTTGGATCATTGTCATGTTGGAACGTCCAACTATGTCCCATGCGCAGCTTCTAGGCTGAGTGCAAATTTTCCTCAAGTATTTTCTGATAACAGCTACATTCATCTTGGCATCAATTTTGACCAAGTTTCCAGCTCACACATCCCCAAAACATCAGCGATCCACCTCCATGTTTCACAATAGGAATGGTGTATCTTTCATCATAGGACTTATTGACTCCTCTCCAAATGTAACGTTTATGGAAAGTAAAGTTCAATTTTGGTCTCATCACTCCAAAGTACTTTGTTCCAGAAGATTTGAGGCTTGTCTCTGTGCTATTTGGAGTATTGTAAGCGTTGCAATTCTGCTAGGGTATGCACACTTACGAGCACAACTGTATATATGCACGCAGTCTCTCCCCCCACACACACACACACACACACAAACACCAGCAGCAGGAGTGCTGACCCCATTTATATATAATGTGTAATTCAAGTTCACAATCTGGAACTGATCCCTAGAGGTAGGGGTGAGCCACCCTGAAGGCAAATCCAGCCCTGAGTACATCTGGGGTTGCATTATATTGGGGTTGTGTCCCTTATGGTTCTATTTACTAAGCCATGGAGAGAGATAATGTGGAGATAGATAGAGTACCAACCAACTCTCTGTAAGACTTAGTAAACAAAGCCCAGTTTGTCCTTTCATGCAGCAAATACATTTAGGGAAATACATAACTTCCAGTTGGTCTACTGAATAAGATATAGATAATTTGATGTTTTAATACCTTTTAAAGTGGGAAGAGTTGTACTATAGTCCCCATAATACACAGCGCATCATCTGTTTTCTGTTTAAATCACATGACTTATTGCCATGTTTATCTACATACATGGATCCGATATGGGTCTGCTGAACAAACCTAAGGAGAAAAGACATAATGAGACATTTTCGACCTTAAAACACTTCACTGTTTGTTATTTTCTGTGGTTTCTGCCAAAAGCACATACTGTAAGTTTAACTACTCTTAATATAAAACTATTCAGCTTGGCTTCTAAGCATAGAACAGTAAAAATCCTGTGGAACATCAGCACAAGCTTTTGAGGAGGTGTTGGGGACTTTCCTGTGCCAATCCCTTTATTTAACCACATTGACAAGAACACATTTTTGTTTCATTAAATAATTGTCACATACAGTATGTACTATAGCAATTACTTCATAATTTCATTAACGTATTTAAAAAAAGCATCTATCACTATCTATTCACAGATGGTATAATCAAGCCGACTGAGGTATAAAGTAAGTCACTGTGCCTCAGTTTGGTTAGCCCTAAAACCTGGACTGTTGGTATGACTTAAGGACCACTGGCTTACTATACCGGTTAGGCGCCGCCGCTTTCCTGCTTCCTCCGGCTGCGCTGCTGTCACCGACAGCGCCGGAGGTTCTGGACACAGCGGGCGGCGTAATCTTCCCTGGCAGTAGCCTGGCGTTCGGGGCGGAAGTGTCGGGCATTGCTAGGCAATGGCCCGAACTTCTGTCCTCAGCCGCGTCGGCCAGCGGCTGACGTCACACGCCACCGGGTGGCAAATTTGAGATATAAGGTTGGCATTTGCTGGGCACAGACACCAGTTATAGTTCTGCCAGTGCTAGTTTTGCCAGAGTGTTCCCGGTTCCCAGACCAGACCTGTGCTACTGTGCTTTGTGCCTATCAGCGGTTCCCAGCTTTCCAGCCTGCTCCTGGTTCCTGGTTCCAGCCACAGCCCGTTATCTGCCAACCTCTGGACTTCCTGTGAACCTCCATCTTCCAGATAAGTCTGGGGTTGTTTGCAGTTGTTATCTCTTTGGTAACACCTTGTGTATTGTTGCACCTCAGCTATTATTATTATTATTCTGTTTATTACGGTATCATCTTGTGTATCGTTAAACCTGGTTGTTTGTATTAGTGTGTCTTCTTTTAAGCATTGTTTCTTCCCCGGAGACTCTGGAGGTACCCCGTCCTTTGCGGGTCCTTAGCTAGTTCTCCTCTTGCACTCTCGCCACCTCAGCGGACACATTGTCTCACGTAAGGCCTGGTGGCATCAGGTGAAGTCTAGCACCACACGTGTCCGTCGACCATGAGGAGAGGCAATACAGTCAGGGGTCAGGATTGGCGGTGCCTCCCAGAGTCCTAACATTATAACCGGCCCTAAAAGAAAAAAAAAAGTGGGTACAGGAAGATTTTTTTCTGTTTTGTTTTCTTCCTGTGGCCAACAGTTCCGTATGGATCCCAGTTCCGGAAACCCTGTGTAGGTTCTTTCTGAATGGGTCCACCTTCTGATGCAGCAGATGGTGGACCTCTCTCTGCGAGTAGAGACGCAGGAGGAGGTCCGAAGGGCTGTGCCCGTTAGTGCCAGCCAGATCAGGGAACCCAAGATGAATCTGCCAGACAGATTCTCAGGGGATCGTAGCCAATTTTATAATTTCATATGAGTTGATGATCCCCTTTTTGTGGAGTATACAAGGGTTGTTTTCTTACTGCACATGCTCCAAAGAGAGGCTTGCAGAGTGTAAGGAGACCAGTGAGTATCTTCTGCTTACTTTGTAGCAAATAAAGCAAGCAGCCACCAACATAAATGAGGCCCAAATAAATCTCCTTTTATAGTTGGCAAATCCCAGTAAACCTTTGGATGGCTTTAAGATTAGTGGCTTAATTCCATTCTACTATAGATCATACTTTGGCTGGATTCATGGAAAAACCCTGCAGAGATGATATATTCTTGGAAGACCTTGAGAACTTAACAACTTTTCCAACTTTGCACAAAGTTAGTTTATGAAACACAAAAACATGCAAGATCTTAATGCTGAGGAAGAGAAGTAAAGTACATAACAATGACAACCTTGCACATAAAATCCCGAACTACCATGAATTAAGCCCTTAAAACTACATTGACATTAAGCATCCTAAATGACAATATTAGTCATGTTGGCCAGAATAAGTTTAAAGAGTTTTAAATTGATGTCTTCCATTCATCACCTTCAGACCAATGCAATATATACATGTACTGTAACATCTTTTTGGGAACTCGTATATTTAATTAGATGAACCCCAAGATGATCTTCCCTTACCCTACCAAGATGACCTTCCCCATCCAGACATAAAGGTTTCCAAGCAGAAAAAATGGCCTCTCTCACAGGTCCTAATTTAGAGTTGTGTGGCCCATGTTCGGAAATTAATTCATCATTTTTCAAATCCAAGTTCATCTATACAATAATACATCAAACATAGTTTTACATATGTCACATACTGAAGTTTTACATTTAACCTTTGTAGTGTTTGTCCCTGTTGGCGCTGAGGTCCACTCATGCTACATATCACTCCTAGTTAGTAGTGAAGTATGCTTATGCTGGGCAATGTGAGAGACGATCGCCACGTACCCCACCATACCATGCTGGCAAGCTGTTTATCCTGAATTTTAATTGTATGTGAGCTTTTTTATTACATAAAAGTATTGTTACATTTATAGTTCATTGTGCGATTCTGTTTCTTTTCATATCTTCGGTGGAGCTGTGGGATTGGCTATTCAGAGTGAAGCAGTACCATACATGATTTGGAACTTAAGGAACTTTTAATATAAAGAACTAGTGCAGCCTTTTCCTGTTTTACACACACATATATATATATATATATATATATATATATATATATATATATATAGCAGGTATGTACCAAAGTACTGAGTAGGCACTCATAGGAAACAATTTCTTAATGCAAAAGAATGCAGACCACACCAAACATTTAGTTAGAACTAATGTTTGGTGTGGTCTGCATTCTTTTGCATTAAGAAACTGTTTCCTATGAGTGCCGCCTCAGTACTTTGGTACATACCTGCTATACATAAATTTCCAGGAAGGCACCTAGGTCATTGATTGCAAGGTGTGGAGTGCCGGATATATATATATATATATATATATATATATATATATATATATATATATATATATATATTACGACAATATTCAAATCCACGCTGTTTACATAGAATGTAGATTATTAAGTATTTACAGAAGCCCAGCCACTTAATTTCCCTGAAGGATGGGAAATAGAGAAGACAGTGTATACAACAATAGTGATCTGCGCTGTTCTTAAGCTCACAAATGGGTGTTTCAGCTTTTAGCAGAGCTGTAGTTTTCCCAAGGTTTGAATCAAACGAAAAAGTCTTTTCCAAAGAGTTTTATTTAAAAGTTCTTAGATGTGGGCTTGCACATGTCAACACATTCTGCAATGTTTTTTTCAGAAGTACCCAACGCGTTTCCTCATCAGGGATAATTGTTTCTCCAAAAAAGTTCTTATTGTAAGATGTTTATAAGTGCCCGCATCTTTAGTATGATGGCAAATGCACATAAAGTCCCTCTTAGTGCTGAAGAAGGTACAGTATATCAAGAATAAAATAATGAACTAAAAACAGGCCTCAGAAATTTACCTTGATCTCTAGAACCAGCTGTCTCTGAGTCTGAAGCATTGTGTAAGAATCATATTATGCTGAAATATAATTGGCTATGGTAATTAAGCGCAGGTTAGCAAGTAATTACTTTGGGTGTGTGGGACGGGAGTTTGCAGTAAAGCTAATTTATACCACCCAAAAAATTACTGCAGGCTGTATACTGTATATTTTGCCTTGTGGCTCAAGATACTGAAAGAGGTGGACACAGCCAGGGCCATATTAAGGGCGTCATCGTCTGAGGTTGAAATGTTCAAGGGTCTATTATGAGTAACAGATAAGGTGATGTCAATACCATGTAGGCATGTAGCCAGCAAACACTGTAAGCCCCAAAGTCTCCCTAAATGTATAAAAGTAAAAAAACTGCATCATTTTGTGTAAAAAATAGACATGCAATTTTAATACTTATGATTTATGGTCAGCTGTTGGCTGATCGTAAACATGCTGCCATGATGATGGGCCTATCTTTATTTGGAGGCCTGCATCATGTTTGTCCACAGTGACTTTACCTTGTCATATCTTTTGGTAAATGTAGTGATACTAACTTACTGTTTGTGTAGACACATGATGAATGTATGTTCATAGCTGTAATTGGAAAATAAAAAAACACCTAAACCTAGCTCTCTTCGCTCAGCTTCCCCTTGAAGTTCGTCCAAAACATTAGGGGCCAGATGTATCAAGCTTCAAAAGTAATAAAATGGAGAGTGATAAACAATCAGCCAATCAGCTCCTACCTGTTATTTTTCCAACCCAGCCTGTAACATAACAGGTAGGAGCTGATTGGCTGGTTGTTTATCACTTTCCATTCGATCACCTTTGAAGCTTGATACATCTGGCCCAAAAGGAGCAGAATAAAAAATGGCAATACATTGTAACTAGCGGTAAAATACATGGCATCGTGGTCTCCCATTTTATTTGCTTGGAGTCTGCTGTTTCATCATTTTACCAAAAGGCTAATAGAATGACACTTACATATAGTTTCATTTTTGTATTCATGTAAAGGTATATTTTAGCATTAAGGTAAATCTACTACTCCAAATACAACAAATAGATGTGTTAACACTAACATACTTCATGCTTAAATACCAAGACTAAAGATAAAGGGACAGAAACTTACATCATATTTCTGACCCGCATGCACATCTAGGTTTTACGGTGAAGCGCAGACGGACACTTTGGTAATGCACACAGCAGTTATTTCATCAGATTTCCACTATAAAATACAATAAAGCTAAAAATAAAGAGAAGTAGGTGCAGTTAGCTCACACAGAGCCTGATCCGGCAGGATTCCCAGTGCTGCAGTCAGAGAGAGAATTATAATTCCTAAAGCGGCTGTCTCATCTTCAGTTACTGTGGCAAGAGAAGACAAACTTGGCAGCCTCCCAATAACCCATAAAAATGTTTACATAACTAGGAGCGAACCTTGAGCCCATAGCAGTGCCCACTTTCTGAAGACAAAAATCATCACCAAATAAATAATTATTTGTTAAAATGAAGCAGCCCCAATTAATAATAAAATCCTGCATACAGCTTTTAAGATCACTAATTGATAAAAAAAATCTGTTACTTGTAGAATTCCTAGCTTGTTATCATGTAAAGCGGTTTGACTTCCACTGTAATTAGCAGCACACTTTCTTACCCACAGGGCCATCGGTAAGAAGTTGAGGACATCAATATTATCCTGGAGGTGTGATTTATTTTTTAAAACCAGTGGTTGCAGGAAATAGTAAATTAATTTGTACAAGTTAGCAGTTATTGAGTTATTGAATTTAACACATTAATCCCAGGGGGGTCTTATTATTGATTTTGAGCTTAATTTTTTTATGACTATAGAACCATGGTAACAAACACTGGCATCACTCATTAGAACTATGGGAATCCCAGACTTCCTGGATGGTCATGTGATCTGATGAAACAGTGCCCAGGAAGCTTGTGACAGGACCTATGTTACAGAATTCCGGAAGTTAGCGATACATCATTTTCAGTGTCATGTGATCCTTGGAGATCCTGATCACATGACTACCAGGACAGCCGATGATTGGCCAGGAGAATTGATCATATACAGGTGTTTGTCAATAGAAGTGAGATATAAGGACAACACCGTTATTAGAATATCCAAGAGTGACCTAATCGGAAGCATAAGAAAAAGACACCACGCAAAAGACACAATATAACACCACACAAACGGCACTGCAAATCACACAAAGTTACAGAGGGGTACCCTTGGGTGGTATGCCCGGAAATCTTCCGGGCTCAGCTGCGCTGCCGCATGGGCATACCATTAATATAGAATAGATGCGCGCCAGTGGTGTCCAGGTGTGCACCACTGGCACAGCACCTCTAGAGCGCCCCCCCCCGTAGCACCCCCCTAGTCCCCCATCACCTTTTCTCCGGCATACACTGGAGCTCTGCTGAACCAGCCGCCATGCCGCCAGCTGCCACTCATTTGACAACAGCAGTGGCGTCGGCGGCAGTCTCGGGTATGTTCGGTGGGGCTCGTGGGGACTCGGGAGTGCTCAGGCACCCGAGTCCACCAGAGCCACCGCTAACATCCCCCAACCTGCCGCGATGTCACTGCTGAATGTGACAGGCGGCTCAGGAAGGCGGCAAGGAAGCTCCGGCGTGCAAACGCTGGAGCGGAGGTGAGGGGGGGGGGGCTTCCAACGTCCTGTGGTAGGTTTTGCTGGGGCAGGACAAACCTGCCCTGGTAGGTTTGTCCTGCCCCAGCAAAATCCACCACTCAAGGGGTTAAGGTTAGGGTTAGGCACTAATGGGTTAGGGGAGGGTTATGGTTGAGCAGTTGGAAGGCAGGGTAAGGGGAGGGCAGGGGAAAGGTGGTTGTACCGTATCTGGTTTCCCTGCTTTGGGATGCAGGAAGATGTATTCTTGCCACCGGCATCCTCACTGCCAGTCATCCGTACGTAGTCTGCCTTACTGCTTAGCTTCCAAAGAAAAAGACTTGGCAAGCTTACATTGATCATGCAATTGATCTGATTTCTTATGGAACGTCTTTCAAGAAATCTTGCTGTGCGTGTTTTCAAAGCTATGGTTTTCCATCCGATTATTATTCTGTTTACACAAGCACTTGAGGTACAATTATATCATCCAGTATACTCTTATAACACTTGCTGATTACAAGCAGCTGCTGTTATCAATGACATTACCAACTACAGTACCTTGGTGCTGGAAAATATTGCTCAATTACTTGACAAAACTATACACTACTTAAACTTGGATGGCAATAAAAAGAACTCAAACTTCCTCATCATTAATTCATCATCAAACATAAAAAATCCTTGAAAATTAAACAAAATATACAATGTGTTCCTTTGCCAATTTTCTTGTAAAAAAATTAGCAAATTTATATTCTAAAAAGTTACAAACAATATGCTAAATTAATAATTGACAGAATAGAAAATATTTTGTATGGACAATTCTGTCCAAGCAGCCAATGTTGCTATTTTTATTTATGGAAATGTGTTCTTGTTGTCTTAGTATAAGGTCATTCTGGGCCTTCGTATTTGTACGATGCAGCTGTGCTAAAATATGCAAAAGTAAGAAGACATCCACAGTGACTCGATGGCTGTATCCAAAGACTTAGCAATGGATCCTCTGTATGGACATTGGACATCTGAGTAAAACTTGTGTTCCTCAGGATGTCCAGTAAAACCACCCTGACAGGGATGCTGCCTCCTAGGGTCCTCACATCCATTTACTGCAGCTGTTGGGGCACTGTATATGATGTTGTAGGACCAGGTATGGGTCATAGGGTCAACTGTATGAAGGTCAACATATATCAGGTCAACCGCTAAAGGTCAACGGGGCTTAGGATGACACATGAAATAGGGCTAAAAACGGTCACAGCTCAAAGTGAATGTTAAAAATGCCCCAGCTCAAAGTGAAAGTACATTGCTGAAGCCATCATTTTGACAGGCTATTAACTAGTATTTTAATAAAAAAAATATGAAGAAGTGCTGTACTGTATTTTCTTATATGTGACATTACTGGCAATTCAAACGTGAAATTATTCACAAACTTGACATTAAGGGCCTGATTCAGACCTGTTCACTAGGTTGACCCTAGCGACACTGCCTGCCCGCCGCCTGACTGGCGGCCATGCGCCTGCACGAGAGCAAAATCCTCGAATGATTTTTCCCCATTCGCTAATAACAGTCAGTCTAGAGTGACTCTCATTTCTGACAGAAATGGCCGAATTTGGCACAGGCACTGATGTCATGGGATGTCAGCCACCCACCCCGCGCAAGCAACGACCTGCCTGTGTTCCCAGAACACCCAGCGTTTTTTGGGGGGATGCCCATAAAACGCTGGGCGTAACCCTGCCCTAGCCCCCTGCCTGCCCCTTCCCTCCCTCAACAAAGCAAACACCCCGGTGAACGTGATACTTGCCAAAGGCATTCGCACAGGGGGTTTGATATGCGCGCATCAGTGACGTGCGGTGAGCTTATTGTCAGGTGAGGCAGGCACTTTTATGAAATATGAATGAGTCCTATAAAGTAATAAACACAGTGGATATAGGGACAGTGACAGACAGGAGAGTGACAGTGAGGACACAGGGCTGAAGCGTTACTTACTTTTGAAGGGGAAGTACAAAAAGAGCTAAAGCTCTAGGACTTATTTATCATAAATAAAAGTAGAAAAAAAAAACTATTATTCAGTCCTCGGAGTCTAATGTTTACTATGTCTGACCTACAGTAGTATATTATGGTAGGTTAGATAACACGTATCAATATCCTATATAACTAGATATTAAGTATATTGGTATATTTAATGTCAAAATATGGTAGGCACATGTGTTAAATGCACACATACAGTAGTTAATATATTTACTGTTCACTGCTATATGAACAGAACACACATAAGCTAACCAATATGTATTTTTAAACGGAGTCCCATGTACCTGTGTCGCTCATGTTTTGGAGGGTGGAGAGCTGGGCCACCCGGGGGAGTCCGGGGGGTAGCAGCCATCCCCACTGTCACTGTCCCTGCCTATGCCTAGGCTCCAACGGGGGAGAGGAGAGCGAGGCCAACCGGTAGCGTCGCAGCAGGAGGAGGTGAGTTGGGCCATCCTGAAATGCTGATGCCGGGGCTCCAGCAGCGACCTGGTCATGCAGTCAGGGTAGCCTGTCACGCGGCGGCGGGAGGATAGAGGTGAGCTAGGGCTCTAGCAGCGGCGGCAGCCGGTAACCACGGTGGCGGGAGGTGAGTAAGGCCACCCTGAAATGCTGATGTCGGAGCTCCAGCAGCGACCTGGTCACGCAGTCAGGGGAGCCTGTCACGCGGCGGCGGGAGGATAGAGGTGAGCTAGGGCTCTAGCAGCGGCGGCAGCCGGGAGCCACGGTGGCAGCAGGGGGAGGTGAGTAAGGCCACACTGAAATGCTGATGCCGGAGCTCTAGTTGCGGCAGGAGGAAGAACGGGAGCAGGGCCTCCTGGTGGGGTCTCAGGAGACAGCGCAGCCACCACAGTTTAGCATGACAGCGGATACAGGCTGTCAGTGTGTGACAGCCTGATCCGCTGTCCTATCACATCTGCTTCAGTGACAGGGACGTGCGTCCCTGTCACTGAGGCAGATGTGTAGATGCCGCTTTCTCATTGATTTTTATTGGGCTTTTCAGCCTGTTTTCTTCCCGCGGCTTAGTCCTTCCCCCGCTGCTGACATTTTACAATTGTCAGCGGGAGGCACAGCTCCCGCTGCCTCCTAGACTCCCAAAGTGTGCCACCTCATAAATAATAAAAGAAAATTAAGATATTTATAACACACTATATGTGTTATAAATAGTTTTGTAATTTTCTTTTAATCATTTATGACAGGTGAGGCACTGCCTCCCCTGCCTCCCCTGACTGCACGTCCCTGGCGCGCATTTATATATATATATTATAGGCAATAAATAGCGTCACTCCAGGTGCTTGTAAATCCAATTTTACTGTAAAGTGTCTACAGTGTTTCGGGCCGGGGGCCCATCTTCAGGACATAAACCTGTGTAGTAGCGTCATATACCATGTACGGAAAGATCCATGTGAAACCATCTGAAGCAACCATCTGAGGTGCACTGTGTAGGTTGCTGCTGGGGACAGTCTTGCCGTACTCAGCCAAAGGGGTATCAGGTCTAATTCCTGTGCTCTCATGGCAGAGGTGTGGAGAGGACAAATAATGATCCTGAGCTTTTCCTTGATGTTATTCAATTGTTTTGTTAATGGTTCATAGAGATATGAATACTTTGATCATACCTCCAAATATCTGGATCAAGCAAATCGGGAGAACTACGCGTGACCTGCCATAAGCTCCCGAAAACGGGGATGACCTCTGCAAAAGGAGGCATGAGCTAGCAGGAATGCCGCAACCATGATCCATGACATTTGTGACACTGTGGGGTCATGTCCAGCACTCTCAGAGCTGCTGGCCATGCCCCCAGTAATAAGGGACAGTAAGTTACAGGGAAACTATCACTCCCCTCCTGCTTCTGCATACGAGTGGAAAAATCAATTCTTCAACCATTTCTAGGATGCAATAGAGAGATGATAGCTAGAATATGATTGGTCGCTAAGGGCAACATCCCCACTTTCACCTTTAGTAACGTTAGCAAATGTACCCTTTGTTGACTGGTTTCTCCAGAAAAATGTATGTACTTGTAAGTCCTGTATGCCCCCCCTGTACAATAATAATTATGACACCACAGGCTGCTCCCGCTGTATAATATAATAATAGTAATGCCATGAAACCACAGGCTGCTCCCTCTGTATAATAATAATGCAATGACACCACAGGCTGCTCTCACTGTATAATATAATAATAGTAATGCCATGACACAAATTATTATACAGGGGGAGCAGCCTGTGGCGTCATTGCATTATTATTATACAGAGGGAGCAGCCTGTGGTGTCATGGCATTACTTTTATATTATACATAGGGAGCAGCCTGTGGTGTCATGGCATTATTATTATGCAGAGGGAGCAGCCTGTGGTGTCATGACATAATGCCATGACACCACAGACTGCTCCCCCTGTACAATAATAATTATGACACCACAGGTTGCTCCCCCTGTATAATATAAAAGTAATGCCATGACACCACTGGCTGCTCTCTCTGTATAATAATAATAATAATGCAATGACACCACAGGCTGCTCCCGCTGTATAATAATAATGCAATGACACCACAGGCTGCTTCCGCTGTATAATATAACAATAGTAATGCCATGACACAAATTATTATACAAGGAGAGCAGCCTGTGGCGTCATTGCATTATTATTATTATACAGAGGGAGCAGCCTGTGGTGTCATGGCATTACTTTTATATTATACAGGGGGAGCAGCCTGTGGTGTCATGGCATTACTTTTATATTATACAGGGGGAGCAGCCTGTGGTGTCATGGCATTATTATTATACAGAGGAAGCAGCCTGTGGTGTCATGCTGTGGTGTCATGGCATAATGCCATGACACCACAGGCTGCTCCCCCTGTACAATAATAATTATGACACCACAGGCTGCTCCCCCTGTATAATATAAAAGTAATGCCATGACACCACAGGCTGCTCCCCCTGTATAATATAATAATAGTAATGCCATGACACAAATTATTATACAGGGGGAGCAGCCTGTGGTGTCATTATATTATTATTATTATTATTATTATTATTATTATTATTATTATTATTATACAGGAAACAGCAGAAATATCGTTTTTTTATCTGTGAGTTTAATGCTCACTTGTATTTTCTCCCTCCTGTCTTGCTGCTGCGGCTCCCAGAATTTCAATTCTGCTTTCTGTGGCAGTGTGGCCTGTCCTGCTGCGCCCCCCCGACTCGTCCAACCTGCGGCCTGCCCTGCCTTCCTAGTTCCTCTGCAGACGCGTGGGTGGGAGGCATCATCGTCATGACGTCCACACCCAGCATCTGCCACTGCCGACGGGGAATAGAGGGAACATGCGGCCGGGCCCTCCTCCATGTAGCCGTGGAGGCCGGCGGCCATGTTCCTGTGGCCACAGAGATCTTTTAAAAGACTTCAGGAACATGGCCGCCGGCAGTGCAAAAAAAAACCGGTAAGGCGGCCGCGGACAAGGCCGTGGCCCACAGCACACATGCCAGAGCGGACTGGGGGGCAGATGGCACCTTGCCCCCCGGCCCAGCCCGCCCCTGCCTGACACACATCTGCTGCACTCCCATAAGGCCCCATTAGACTGACCATCTCCACGCAACTCTTTAGCCACTCTTAAGGTGCATACACACTGGACATTTTTGCCGTGTGTATGCCGAATGATCATGTGAAAATCGCTGGCTGAATAATTGGTCAGTGCATACACATTGAGCAATTTTCAAGGGTGGTAAATAACTTCCACAGTAAGAGACTGTAGAAAGTGGTTCACTCAGCCGGTAAAACAGGCTGATGGACCGTGGCGGTGGCTGGCCATGATGCGGGAGTGTACATCAGTACTGACCGCTCATCGCCCATCCTTGCACACTTGAAGATTTTGAGCTCAAAATAGCCCAAAATGGGAAAAGTGAGATACTTTGCATTCAAAATCACCTAGTATGTATGGGCCTTTAGTAACCACCCAGGTATCTTTCCTGCCGGGTATCTCCATCTCAATTTGTGTGCACACAATTTTTAGATATTTTCATGCACAATAGTAAAGACATTAATCAACTACATGGGCATTGCATGCAGCTCAGCATCAGACTCTAAAGCATGACAGGGTATTGTCTAATCGCTGTGCCCAACTATCCCCCCACAAATGACATAACTCTCTTGTTGGATAAAATTGGCCACAGCAGCCATCTTTATTGAACAATACAATTTTAAACAATAATCCAAAAACATTCCCACGGAAGGTGGTCCCCGAGGCCCTCAATAAATATATATCCACACCTCTAAGCACTTCCAGGAGCTCTTACCCCCAGCCGATAGCGATTGGCTCGAGGGCACCAATTGTACACACCCAGTGCTCATTAATTAACCTCACCCAGGGGAGTCCAGCCCCCTCATGGGGCCCTCCCCACCGCATAATTAAGCCTCAATGCCACCAACCTCGAGGACCCCCCTCCGCACAGGCCACTGTGACAAAAAGACATCCTAGCAAATATTCTACCTAAACTATAAAAAATAGGGAAGGGTGGGTGGGAGCTGTTGAGAAAATCTCCCAGTGATCCCTATTTCCTGTCTGAACCCTGCTTATAAACCCCTCCAACACCCCGTTAAGCCCCTCCCCCTATGACCCTCTCCTTAAGCACTCCTCCTATGACTAACTGCTAGTCAGCTCCCTACAAACCCTGTCAGGGGAGCCTACCCCCAGGCTTTGCCTCCAGTCCGGCTCCTACATGACAGGGTATTGTCTAATCGCTGTGCCCAACTATCCCCCCACAAATGACATAACTCTCTTGTTGGATAAAATTGGCCACAGCAGCCATCTTTATTGAACAATACAATTTTAAACAATAATCCAAAAACATTCCCACGGAAGGTGGTCCCCGAGGCCCTCAATAAATATATATCCACACCTCTAAGCACTTCCAGGAGCTCTTACCCCCAGCCGATAGCGATTGGCTCGAGGGCACCAATTGTACACACCCAGTGCTCATTAATTAACCTCACCCAGGGGAGTCCAGCCCCCTCATGGGGCCCTCCCCGCCGCATAATTAAGCCTCAATGCCACCAACCTCGAGGACCCCCCTCCGCCACAAAGCACGAGGTTAAACCCTTAACCCCGTGCGCCCCCCCCCACATCCGGAACGCTGTTTCTATTCCCTCTTGTAGTCCCAAAGACCAAACATCTATCCCCACAGCATTCAGGTGCACACCGTCACCTCTCCAAAATGCCCCGGCACCAGACTCAAGTTCCCTGTGCCTCACCACAACAGCCCCGTTCCTGGCCATAAAATGCCCAATCGCCCTGTTAACTTTAATCCGTGCCTTATTGAGCTTGTCAGCCGACCTCGCATCCCTCCAATAATGGCGTGGCACGATATCCGACCAAACCGTGATCAATTCCGGAAACATTGCCCATAAACGTAGGAGATCAAACTTGATATCCCGTATCAACTCCCTAAATGGTCTGCTCCCAAGGTCATTCCCGCCTACATGCAGAACTAATATGTCGGGAACCCTATCGAGCCGAACAAAACGGTGAAATTCCTGCAGCACTCCACTCCATACCATACCGCGTTTCCCCAGCCAGCGAACCACTGCCTCCTCTCTATCCAAACCCAGCTGGCGGCCGTTCGGTCTGACATCCGCCCGTAAAGCTCCCCAAAAGACATAGGAATGTCCTAAAATCCAAATCAGGCACGGAGGCTGCCCTAAAACAGAAAAAACACGGTCAACCTCAACAATCCCCTAAACGAACATAAGACCGAAAGCGAGACGATTCCCACCGCCCAATACGCTTAATCAACTCATCCCCAAATCCCATTCTAGCAGCCTCAGTTGCGGCCCCAATGCGGAAAGAGTGACCCGCGTATTCCTCCCCCTTGAGGCCCAACGTCCGCAGGACTGCTCTAAACACACTTGTGAACTGAAACCGTGATAAAAAGGATCCATTCGCATGCATCAGCAAAGGATCCCTTTCCCTGCCCACTCTGACCTCCTTAAATATCCTCAGCCGTGCCACCGGGCACATATCCGACCCTGGTACAGAGAAGAGAACTACCTTCTTCCCCCTCCCTAACTGATCCGTCTTAGACCTCCTCACCACTAGCTCCACCCTATCCGAGTATAAATCCACATCCTCTCCTAACAAACCTCCCGGCCTGGACACGCTTGGACTCACGAGCTCCCCAATCCGCAGTGCCCCGAAGAAGACAAGCGAAAAAGCTACCCCAAACAACCTTTCCTCGAAATTGGAACTACAGACCTCCCCTAACTTCATGCCCATATTCTGTAACAACTGGAAAGACACCGGCCTTCTCTGATCCTGTACGACATGGCCTCTCCTCCAACCTTTCAAAGCCTGCGCAATCAGGAAATTCTTAGTGACGTCAGGCCTGCCGCCTGCACGAAACCCAAAAGCCAATCCCGCCATGCAGCGCGTGATTTTTGCCACTGACCAACCAATCTCCTTACAATGGCCTATATATAGCAAGACAGCCAACTCGTCATCATCCTCCTTCAGACCTACTACCTCACGCCTTTCTGACCAGCTCCGCCATTCCTGATTGTATGCCGACCACGTATTCGGGGCCAAGGATTCCCTGATGAGCTGGTCGACTACCCGTCCAGCAGAGCCCAGAGCCGACTCGGGAACCCGGTCCCCTCCCTGTCCGCCTCTGGTGCCAACTCCCGAAAACGCTCCCACTGTGAACGAGATAAAGCATCCGCAATGCCGTTAGAGACACCAGGAACGTGCCTAGCCACAACCCACAAATTCAAAGCCAGACATTCCAACACTAACTGCTGCAAAATGGTGACCACTGGCGGTGAAGATGCCGACAACTGGTTAATAGCCATGACAACCCCCAAATTGTCGCAGTGAAAACAAATCTTCCTATTCCGGAATAGCTCCCCCCAAACAACTACCGCAACCAAGATAGGAAACAACTCCAACAATGCCAAGTTTTTTACCATGCCTCTCTGCACCCAAGACTCCGGCCACCGGCCCACACACCAATGTCCCTGGCAATATGCCCCGAACCCAACACTCCCGGCCGCGTCTGTGAAAAGGTCTAGCTCAGTAGCGACGCACGTGTCTGACATCCACAAGGCTCTGCCGTTAAAAGCTTCCAAGAAAGTTGCCCACACCCGCAAGTCCCCTTTCAATTCCCTACCTAATCTGACGAAATGATGAGGAAGAACCACCCCTGCCGTCGCTGCTGTCAGCCTCCTGCTGAAAATGCGGCCCATAGGCATAATGCGACACGCAAAATTCAATTTGCCCAGCAAGGATTGCAATTCCCTCAATCTAATCTTCTTCAACAGCAATGCCCTCCCTACCTCGGCCTTCAAACCCAGCAATTTCTCCTCGGGCAAGCGGCACTCCATATTCTCGGTATCAATGACAATACCCAAAAAACTGATCACCGTTGCAGGGCCCTCCGTCTTACCTGGAGCAAGCGGGACCCCAAAGTCTGCCGACACCCTTTCAACAGTCCTCAACAATAAGTCACATACTACTGTCCCCCCAGGACCAATACATAAGAAGTCATCTAGGTAATGAATAACTGAACTACACCCAGAGACATCCTTAACCACCCACTCCAAAAAAGAACTAAAGGCCTCAAAATAAGCACATGACAAAGAACAGCCCATCGGTAAACAACGATCAACAAAAAACTTCCCGTCCCAACAACATCCCAACAAACGCAAACTGGTTGTGTGAACCGGCAGCAAACGGAATGCCGATTCAATATCAGTCTTTGCCAACCTGGCCCCTTTCCCAAACCGCTTCACCCACTGAACAGCCGCGTCAAATGATGTATAAACCACCGAGCAGATGTCGGGATCAATGCCATCATTGACCGACGCCCCTTTTGGAAACGATAAATGGTGGATAAGGCGAAATTTGTTCGCCTCCTTTTTAGGTACCACCCCCAATGGAGAGACTATCAAATCTGGCCATGGTGCTGACCCAAAAGGTCCGGCCATACGACCCAGCTGCACCTCCTTAAGCAGTTTTTCCTGCACCACCTCTGGATGCTCCCTCGCAGACTTCAAATTCCTCCTAAAGCTCCCTGAAAACTGCACGTCAGAGGGTATCCTAAAACCTTCCCTAAACCCCTCCTCCAACAACACGGCTGTCTGCTGGTCAGGATACCTATGCAGATAGCCCAGCATCCTTTCCAGTCGAACTGGTGTCTCCCCCTTTTGAATTACCGTCCCGTGACTTCCCTCTGAAGCATTTATTTGCACCATGGGTCCCTCCACACGAGGAACATTCATGTTTAAATTTGCATTTTGCCCCAAACCGACATGACCCGTCATTAAAGGCAAAGCAGAGTCCCTTCTGCATGGCCGTCCCATTTGTGGCCTCCCTCGGCCCCCCCCCCCATCCCCACGAAAGGGCTGCCCACTTTTTGTGGGAGCCGTCACCTTTAACCATAAAGCAATATCCTTATGGTCCCAACGTATGTTAGGGCGAACCGCCTTCCTCTGCCTAAACTGCTCATCGTACCTGAGCCAAGCCAAGCCCCCATACACACGGTATGCCTCTCCTATCGCATCCATGTAACAAAACAAGCCTGAACAATTGTCAGGTGCCTTTTCCCCAATCACACTAGCCAAAATAGCAAATGCTTGCAACCAGTTCGTGAATGACCGCGGTATCAGCCGATACCGCCGCCGTTCCTCCTCCTCCTTCTTCTCCTCCTTACGGGGCCTATCCAGATTAAAACGCTCTAAAGGGAGCAATGAAAATATATCAACGTACTCCCCTTTCCAAATCTTCTCCCTCACCTCCTGCTTCAGGTGGGCCCCCAAAGGACCCTCAAAGCATACATACACCTCCCCTTTCGCAGTGTCACTGAGCCTCCCACTCTCCTCCTGCGTCCCAACACTGCCCCCTTCTGCCCCTGCACCACTGCTACCTTGCTCGCCGCCGGATACCGGCACCCCGCTGCTCACCGGCACCCCACTGCTAACCGGCACCCCACTGCTACCCGACACACTATTACTGACTGGCACATTAATGCTAGCTGGTGTGCCTGCATTCTGCGGCACCCATGCTGCCGCCGGGGACGGCCCCGCCCCCTGCCGCAAACCCACCAACCAATCTGCAAACCCACTCAATAATTCAGTAAAACCTCTACTCATTTCCCCTTGGAGGGCTAACCCTCCCCCCCCCTGACTCTGCGCTAAAGCATTAACAGACATAGAGACAGACTCACCAGGCTGCCTGGGGGCTGTGAACCCAGCAGCCGCAGGTCCAGTGTCCTGACGAACTCCAGCCAATGGGGAAGGACCAGGTATTTCTCCATCATCTGCTGACGCTGCCATCTCTCTTCTCCTGTCATCCCGACCCTCAGGTACAGCACCAGCCGGCGTGACCTCGTTGGAGGCGGAGCCAGCTGTGCGCCTCTCGCTCCGTGTACCAGGCCTGCGGTCCTCAGCCTGTACTTCTGCCTCCCTGGCACGACTCACCCCGCGCTGGGCAGCAGCATGCCCCGCATGCCCCACCGCACCAGGTCCAGTACCACGCGACGCCGGATCTTCTTGCACGTGGGGGGGATCCCCCCGCGCGGAGGGTTCCGCCTGCTGGTTGGATTCCTCCCAGACCTGGTCCTGCGGGCGGAAGGTGCCCGGCCCGCAGCCTGGCCTGGAGGGTCCCTAACGGGGCTCCGTGAACGGCGCTGAACCCTGGGGGACACAGATGGGCTAAAGCGCTCCGGAGGCCTGGACCTCCGAGGCCGTGCACCCGCTGGAGCAGCCTCTTGCGTTGCTGCTCCCAGTCCCCCCAGCAGACCTGACATCTGCTGCTGCAGCCACTCAGTCCCTCTGGTGCCAGCTGCCTCCCTGAGGGCAGCAAGCGCAGCGGATACCTCTGCATCAGCGTTGCCTGGGGAAGCCATGGGAGATGTCACGCTGCTTAGCTGTTGAGAAAATCTCCCAGTGACCCCTATTTCCTGTCTGAACCCTGCTTATAAACCCCTCCAACACCCCGTTAAGCCCCTCCCCCTATGACCCTCTCCTTAAGCACTCCTCCTATGACTAACTGCTAGTCAGCTCCCTACAAACCCTGTCAGGGGAGCCTACCCCCAGGCTTTGCCTCCAGTCCGGCTCCTACAGGCATGTCCAAACTGTGACCCTCCAGCTGTTGTGAAACTACGCATCCCAGCATGCCTTGCCATTGTTTTAGCATTCCCTAGTAGCACAACTGTGGCAAGGCATGATGGGACTTGTAGTTTCACAACAGCTGGAGGGAAATAGTTTGGATATGCCTGCTCTAAATGGTATAGTTACTACAGTGTTGATTTGAAGAAATGAAGAACATTGAATAACTTTTCCCCTGTGCGGCTGTTTGCGAGCGGAGGTGTAGGCGTACACATCTGCTCACATGGTAGTGCGGGGATTCTCTGGGCGAGGGGTGTGTCCAATTGGCGGGCTGCGTTTAACTGCTCACTAGGCAGCAAATGGGAATCAGGCACATAGTTTTTGAAATATAATTTAGAAGCTGAATTAATGATTTGGGCAATTACTCCATGTTATCTCTCTTCAGGGCCTGAGATATCTCCCCTCAGATGAAATAGGAAATATTGTGATGAGTAACTCCATAAACATAATTCTCATTGAGAGACAGGGAAAAGTTGGAGCGTCTTTTATTTATTTTCTTGTTCTTCAAATATTTAGTCAAGAAAGTACATATATGATTATTGTAACATGTCACAGCAATTACACTGATTTTAATACATAAAAAGCCAGCATGTTTGTTTAAATCTAACTACAGAATGTAGGAATATGATCAGCAAATATTTGCAGTCAGATATCACCATACTTGAATATTTAACATTAACTTAAAAACTGAGCCACACTTGTTCTTGTTATTCACATGCCATTCTAGAGGGGTGATGAAGGATGTGCTTAATTACAGTGCATGCCTTACAACGTAGCTCATGTTCTACTGTATTCCTGAGAGAGAAGTGTAGAACAAGATGGATTATGTCATGCCGCACACTTTCTTTTATCAGCACAGTAGCACAGAACTACAAAGCCAGCTATTACTGGGAGCCGTGGCACGTCATCTTTTTCTTTATTTATATGCATGAGCTAGTGTTTTCAGTTACTTTCACATAACAAATTACTGTATGTGTGAACATTACAGAACCATGAAAAAACTCCATTAATTCACTTTGATGGACACAATGTCTCAACATTATTCAAATACTAATATTATCATTAATGACATAATGTTCACATGTGATAACTTTAACCCCTTCATGACAGAGCCAGTTTGTGCCTTCATGACAGAGCCCTTTTTTTCAAATCTGACATGTCTCACTTAAGTGGGGATAACTTTTTTTTGCTTTTACTTATCCCAGTGATTTTGAGATTGTTTTCTCGTGACACATTGTACTTCAAGTTAGTGGTAAATTTTGGTCGATACAGTCTGTGTTTTTTTGTGAAAAATACCAAAATATCGTGAAAAAATGGAAAATTTAGCAATATGCAAAATGTCACATTTTCTGCTTGTGAGACAAATAATCATACCACTCAAAATAGTTAATAACTAACAAAGACCATATGTCTACTTTATGTTGCAATCATTATTTCAACCTCCTTTTCATTTTTTTGGACACTAGGAGGCTTCAAATATGACTAGCAAATTCTCAAATTTTCAAGAAAATTTCAAACACTGATTTTTTTAGGGACCAGTTCAGTTCTGATGTGACTTTGAGGGACTTGTATGTGAGACACCCCCATAAATGATGCCATTTCAAAAACTGCACCCCTCACAGTATTCAAAACAGCATTTTGGAAGTTTGTTAACCCTTTAGGTGTTTCACAGGAATTAAAACAAAGTGTAGGTGAAATTTCAAAATTTCTTTTTTTTTGCAGAGTTTCAATTTTAATACATTTTTCTAACGAATACAGTAGATTTTACTAGAGAAATGTGACTAAAAATTGATTCCCCCAATTCATTTGTTTTCAAAAATATCCTATATGTGGCCCTAGTGTGCACGTTGATCAAACCACAGGCTTCATAATAGAAGGAGCACCTACTTGATTTTGGAGCCTCCTTTTTATGAGATTTTTTTTTAGGCACCATGTAGGTTTCTAGGCACCATAAGTGCTAAAAGTTAGGAACCTCCCCCACAAGTCACCCCATTTTGCAATCTACACCCCTCAGGGAATTCATCTAGGGGTATAGTGTACATTTCAAACCCCCAAGGGTTTCACCAATTTTGGTACAACTGGGATGTGAAAATGGAAAATTACATTTTTTTACACAAACATGCAGTTCTGGCTCAAAATTTTTCATTTTCACAAGGAATGAAGGAGACAAAGCACCCCAAAATCTGTGCCCCAATTTCTCCCGAGTACGGCAATGCCTCACATGTGACCAAAAAATACCAGTTGGGTGCATGGCAGGACTCAGAAGGGAAGGAGTGATTTTTGGATTTTGCAGCACAGATTTTGGTGGAATGAATGGTGGGTGCTATGTTGCACCAATACAGTGGAACCCCCCCACAAGTCACCCCATTTTGCAAAGTACACCCCTCAGGGAATTCATCTAGGGGTATAGTGTACATTTCAAACCCCCAGGGGTTTCACCAATTTTGATACAACTGGGCAGTGAAAATGAAAAATTACATTTTTTTACACAAAAATGCAGTTCTGGCTCAAAATTTTTCATTTTCACAAGGAATGAAGGAGACAAAGCACCCCAAAATCTGTGCCCCAATTTCTCCCGAGTACGGCAATGCCTCACATGTGACCAAAAAATACCAGTTGGGCGCATGGCAGGACTCAGAAGGGAAGGAGTGATTTTTGGATTTGGCAGCACAGATTTTGGTGGAATGAATGGTGGGTGCCATGTTGCATTAGCAAGACTCCCAAAGCACCAATACAGTGGAACCCCCCCACAAGTCACCCCATTTTGCAAAGTACACCCCTCAGGGAATTCATCTAGGGGTATAGTGTACATTTCAAACCCCCAGGGGTTTCACCAATTTTGATACAACTGGGCAGTGAAAATGAAAAATTACATTTTTTTACACAAAAATGCAGTTCTGGCTCAAAATTTTTCATTTTCACAAGGAATGAAGGAGACAAAGCACCCCAAAATCTGTGCCCCAATTTCTCCCGAGTACGGCAATGCCTCACATGTGACCAAAAAATACCAGTTGGGCGCATGGCAGGACTCAGAAGGGAAGGAGTGATTTTTGGATTTGGCAGCACAGATTTTGGTGGAATGAATGGTGGGTGCCATGTTGCATTAGCAAGACTCCCAAAGCACCAATACAGTGGAACCCCCCCACAAGTCACCCCATTTTGCAAAGTACACCCCTCAGGGAATTCATCTAGGGGTATAGTGTACATTTCAAACCCCCAGGGGTTTCACCAATTTTGATACAACTGGGCAGTGAAAATGAAAAATTACATTTTTTTACACAAAAATGCAGTTCTGGCTCAAAATTTTTCATTTTCACAAGGAATGAAGGAGACAAAGCACCCCAAAATCGGTGCCCCAATTTCTCCCGAGTACGGCAATGCCTCACATGTGACCAAAAAATACCAGTTGGGCGCATGGCAGGACTCAGAAGGGAAGGAGTGATTTTTGGATTTGGCAGCACAGATTTTGGTGGAATGAATGGTGGGTGCCATGTTGCATTAGCAAGACTCCCAAAGCACCAATACAGTGGAACCCCCCCACAAGTCACCCCATTTTGCAAAGTACACCCCTCAGGGAATTCATCTAGGGGTATAGTGTACATTTCAAACCCCCAGGGGTTTCACCAATTTTGATACAACTGGGCAGTGAAAATGAAAAATTACATTTTGTTACACAAAAATGCAGTTCTGGCTCAAAATTTTTCATTTTCACAAGGAATGAAGGAGACAAAGCACCCCAAAATCTGTGCCCCAATTTCTCCCGAGTACGGCAATGCCTCACATGTGACCAAAAAATACCAGTTGGGCGCATGGCAGGACTCAGAAAGGAAGGAGTGATTTTTGGATTTGGCAGCACAGATTTTGGTGGAATGAATGGTGGGTGCCATGTTGCATTAGCAAGACTCCCAAAGCACCAATACAGTGGAACCCCCCACAAGTCACCCCATTTTGCAAAGTACACCCCTCAGGGAATTCATCTAGGGGTATAGTGTACATTTCAAACCCCCAGGGGTTTCACCAATTTTGATACAACTGGGCAGTGAAAATGAAAAATTACATTTTTTTACAATAAAATGCAGTTCTGGCTCAAAATTTTTCATTTTCACAAGGAATGAAGGAGACAAAGCACCTCAAAATCTGTGCCCCAATTTCTCCCGAGTACGGCAATGCCTCACATGTGACCGAAAAATACCAGTTGGGCGCATGGCAGGACTCAGAAGGGAAGGAGTGATTTTTGGATTTGGCAGCACAGATTTTGGTGGAATGAATGGTGGGTGCCATGTTGCATTAGCAAGACTCCCAAAGCACCAATACAGTGGAAGCCCCCCACAAGTCACCCCATTTTGCAAAGTACACCCCTCAGGGAATTCATCTAGGGGTATAGTGTACATTTCAAACCCCCAGGGGTTTCACCAATTTTGATACAACTGGGCAGTGAAAATGAAAAATTACATTTTTTTACACAAAAATGCAGTTCTGGCTCAAAATTTTTCATTTTCACAAGGAATGAAGGAGACAAAGCACCCCAAAATCTGTGCCCCAATTTCTCCCGAGTACGGCAATGCCTCACATGTGACCAAAAAATACCAGTTGGGTGCATGGCAGGACTCAGAAGGGAAGGAGTGATTTTTGGATTTGGCAGCACAGATTTTGGTGGAATGAATGGTGGGTGCCATGTTGCATTAGCAAGACTCCCAAAGCACCAATACAGTGGAACCCCCCCACAAGTCACCCCATTTTGCAAAGTACACCCCTCAGGGAATTCATCTAGGGGTATAGTGTACATTTCAAACCCCCAGGGGTTTCACCAATTTTGATACAACTGGGCAGTGAAAATGAAAAATTACATTTTTTTACACAAAAATGCAGTTCTGGCTCAAAATTTTTCATTTTCACAAGGAATGAAGGAGACAAAGCACCCCAAAATCTGTGCCCCAATTTCTCCCGAGTACGGCAATGCCTCACATGTGACCAAAAAATACCAGTTGGGCGCATGGCAGGACTCAGAAGGGAAGGAGTGATTTTTGGATTTGGCAGCACAGATTTTGGTGGAATGAATGGTGGGTGCCATGTTGCATTAGCAAGACTCCCAAAGCACCAATACAGTGGAACCCCCCCACAAGTCACCCCATTTTGCAAAGTACACCCCTCAGGGAATTCATCTAGGGGTATAGTGTACATTTCAAACCCCCAGGGGTTTCACCAATTTTGATACAACTGGGCAGTGAAAATGAAAAATTACATTTTTTTACACAAAAATGCAGTTCTGGCTCAAAATTTTTCATTTTCACAAGGAATGAAGGAGACAAAGCACCCCAAAATCGGTGCCCCAATTTCTCCCGAGTACGGCAATGCCTCACATGTGACCAAAAAATACCAGTTGGGCGCATGGCAGGACTCAGAAGGGAAGGAGTGATTTTTGGATTTGGCAGCACAGATTTTGGTGGAATGAATGGTGGGTGCCATGTTGCATTAGCAAGACTCCCAAAGCACCAATACAGTGGAACCCCCCCACAAGTCACCCCATTTTGCAAAGTACACCCCTCAGGGAATTCATCTAGGGGTATAGTGTACATTTCAAACCCCCAGGGGTTTCACCAATTTTGATACAACTGGGCAGTGAAAATGAAAAATTACATTTTGTTACACAAAAATGCAGTTCTTGCTCAAAATTTTTCATTTTCACAAGGAATGAAGGAGACAAAGCACCCCAAAATCTGTGCCCCAATTTCTCCCGAGTACGGCAATGCCTCACATGTGACCAAAAAATACCAGTTGGGCGCATGGCAGGACTCAGAAGGGAAGGAGTGATTTTTGGATTTTGGAGCACAGATTTTGGTGGAATGAATGGTGGGTGCTATGTTGCATTACCAATACAGTGGAACCCCCCCACAAGTGACCCCATTTTGCAAACTACACCCCTCAGGGAATTCATCTAGGGGTATAGTGTACATTTCAAACCCCCAGGGGTTTCACCAATTTTGGTACAACTGGGCTGTGAAAATGAAAAATTACATTTTTTTACACAAAAATGTACTTCTGGCTCAAAATTTTTCATTTTCACAAGGAATGAAGGAGACAAAGCACCCCAAAATCTGTGCCCCCATTTCTCCAGAGTACGGCAATGCCTCACATGTGACCAAAAAATACCAGTTGGGTGCATGGCAGGACTCAGAAGGGAAGGAGTGATTTTTGGATTTTGGAGCACAGATTTTGGTGGAATGAATGGTGGGTGCTATGTTGCATTACCAATACAGTGGAACCCCCCCACAAGTGACCCCATTTTGCAAACTACACCCCTCAGGGAATTCATCTAGGGGTATAGTGTACATTTCAAACCCCCAGGGGTTTCACCAATTTTGGTACAACTGGGCTGTGAAAATGAAAAATTACATTTTTTTACACAAAAAATGCAGTTCTGGCTCAAAATTTGTCATTTTCACAAGGAATGAAGGAGACAAAGCACCCCAAAATCTGTGCCCCAATTTCTCCCGAGTACGGCAATGCCTCACATGTGACCAAAAAATACCAGTTGGGTGCATGGCAGGACTCAGAAGGGAAGGAGTGATTTTTGGATTTGGCAGCACAGATTTTGGTGGAATGAATGGTGGGTGCCATGTTGCATTAGCAAGACTCCCAAAGCACCAATACAGTGGAACCCCCCCACAAGTCACCCCATTTTGCAAAGTACACCCCTCAGGGAATTCATCTAGGGGTATAGTGTACATTTCAAACCCCCAGGGGTTTCACCAATTTTGATACAACTGGGCAGTGAAAATGAAAAATTACATTTTTTTACACAAAAATGCAGTTCTGGCTCAAAATTTTTCATTTTCACAAGGAATGAAGGAGACAAAGCACCCCAAAATCTGTGCCCCAATTTCTCCCGAGTACGGCAATGCCTCACATGTGACCAAAAAATACCAGTTGGGCGCATGGCAGGACTCAGAAGGGAAGGAGTGATTTTTGGATTTGGCAGCACAGATTTTGGTGGAATGAATGGTGGGTGCCATGTTGCATTAGCAAGACTCCCAAAGCACCAATACAGTGGAACCCCCCCACAAGTCACCCCATTTTGCAAAGTACACCCCTCAGGGAATTCATCTAGGGGTATAGTGTACATTTCAAACCCCCAGGGGTTTCACCAATTTTGATACAACTGGGCAGTAAAAATGAAAAATTACATTTTGTTACACAAAAATGCAGTTCTGGCTCAATATTTTTCATTTTCACAAGGAATGAAGGAGACAAAGCACCCCAAAATCTGTGCCCCAATTTCTCCCGAGTACGGCAATGCCTCACATGTGACCAAAAAATACCAGTTGGGCGCATGGCAGGACTCAGAAGGGAAGGAGTGATTTTTGGATTTGGCAGCACAGATTTTGGTGGAATGAATGGTGGGTGCCATGTTGCATTAGCAAGACTCCCAAAGCACAAATACAGTGGAACCCCCCCACAAGTCACCCCATTTTGCAAAGTACACCCCTCAGGGAATTCATCTAGGGGTATAGTGTACATTTCAAACCCCCAGGGGTTTCACCAATTTTGATACAACTGGGCAGTGAAAATGAAAAATTACATTTTTTTACACAAAAATGCAGTTCTGGCTCAAAATTTTTCATTTTCACAAGGAATGAAGGAGACAAAGCACCCCAAAATCTGTGCCCCAATTTCTCCCGAGTACGGCAATGCCTCACATGTGACCAAAAAATACCAGTTGGGCGCATGGCAGGACTCAGAAGGGAAGGAGTGATTTTTGGATTTGGCAGCACAGATTTTGGTGGAATGAATGGTGGGTGCCATGTTGCATTAGCAAGACTCCCAAAGCACCAATACAGTGGAACCCCCCCACAAGTCACCCCATTTTGCAAAGTACACCCCTCAGGGAATTCATCTAGGGGTATAGTGTACATTTCAAACCCCCAGGGGTTTCACCAATTTTGATACAACTGGGCAGTGAAAATGAAAAATTACATTTTTTTACACAAAAATGCAGTTCTGGCTCAAAATTTTTCATTTTCACAAGGAATGAAGGAGACAAAGCACCCCAAAATCTGTGCCCCCATTTCTCCAGAGTACGGCAATGCCTCACATGTGACCAAAAAATACCAGTTGGGTGCATGGCAGGACTCAGAAGGGAAGGAGTGATTTTTGGATTTTGGAGCACAGATTTTGGTGGAATGAATGGTGGGTGCTATGTTGCATTACCAATACAGTGGAACCCCCCCACAAGTGACCCCATTTTGCAAACTACACCCCTCAGGGAATTCATCTAGGGGTATAGTGTACATTTCAAACCCCCAGGGGTTTCACCAATTTTGGTACAACTGGGCTGTGAAAATGAAAAATTACATTTTTTTACACAAAAAATGCAGTTCTGGCTCAAAATTTGTCATTTTCACAAGGAATGAAGGAGACAAAGCACCCCAAAATCTGTGCCCCCATTTCTCCAGAGTATGGCAATGCCTCACATGTGACCAAAAAATACCAGTTGGGTGCATGGCAGGACTCAGAAGGGAAGGAGTGATTTTTGGATTTTGCAGCTCAGATTCTGGTGGAATGAATGGTGGGTGCTATGTGACATTAGCAAGACCCCCGAAGCACGGTGAAATGATGAACCTAATAATCCATAGATGTGTGGTATATTTTGAAACACTCCTTTATACATAGGCCGGGTTTGTCGGGGCAAGTTTCACAGTGGAAAATAGTTTCCTTTCTTATTCCCTTTTTATAGCAAACTTTGCACCTTTTTTGTGTCCTGCCCTTTCTTGCAGTGGAGGGGATTTCGTTGGGAAAATGCTGCCCTGGTACAATACGGGGGCCAGTACTAGAAGTACTGGGGCCCTCTGCCTGCTGGTTCCCAAATATTAGGCCCTTTATGACTTCCTCTTGAAAGTGCATAAATGTCCCCCTCTGGCCGGTAGAACGGAATAGCACGTAAGCGTTATACAGTGCCATCTGGATGATATACACGGCCAGCTTCTTGTACCAGATATTTGTTTTCCGCAGGGCACTGTACGGCTTCAGTACCTGATCTGAAAGATCCACTCCGCCCATGTACTTATTGTAATCTAGGATACAATTTGGTTTTGAGGTGTGGGTACTGGTACCTCGTACAGGGATGGAGGTGGTACTGTCTCCATGAATTGTTGTCAGTATAAGGACATCCCTCTTGTCCTTATATTTGACCAACAACATATTTTCGGTGCATATTCCCCTGCTTTCACCCCTTCTCATTACTTGGGCAATGTGCGTTTTGGGGAGGCCTCTTTGGTTCTTGCGCACAGTACCGCAAGCTGCTGTACCTCTTGAACCAAGGGCCTTAAACAGGGGGATGCTAGTGTAAAAGTTATCCACATAGAGGTGATAACCCTTATCCAGGAAGGGGTGCATTAAATCCCAGACAATTTTTCCACTAACACCTACGAGGGAGGGGGGGCATTCTGGCGGTTCAATTCTTGAATCCTTCCCTTCATATACCCTAAACTTGTGGGTGTACCCTGTGGTGCTTTCACACAGCTTATACATTTTTATGCCATACCTTGCCCTCTTACTGGGAAGGTACTGGCGGAATTTAACCCTTCCTTTAAAATGTATAAGGGACTCGTCGATACTAATACATTTATCAGGGATGTATAGCTCTGCAAATTTGGCACTGAAATGATCAATGACCGGCCTGACTTTGAATAGCCTGTCAAAGGTGGGATCATCTCTGGGTGGGCACTGTGCATTATCGGTGTAATGTATAAATTTATGGATTGCCTCAAAACGAGCCCAAATCATGGCCATACGGTAAAATGGGGTGCTGTACAGAACATCTGTACTCCAATATTGCCTAATTTGTGGCTTTTTTACTATGCCCATATGAAACACCAGACCCCAAAACGTCATCATCTCTACTGCATCTACAGGGGTCCACCTAGCAAATGATGACGTGGGGTTTTGAGCAATAAACTGCTGGGCATATAAATTAGTTTGGTCCACCATTAAATTTATAAAATCATCAGAGAAAAATAATTTGAAAAAGTCAATTTCTCTGAGACCTGTGGAATCAAATTGGATTCCTGGCATGGCCAAAAACTCAGGAACCTGGGGCTCAAAATTGTCTGGTGGTGGGGTCCATACGAGATCAATTATTGGGGGGGGGGTCTCAGCTGCTCTACGGGGGCGTCTTTGAGGGGGTCCCTCATCACCAGAGGAGGAAGAGGAGCTTAAGACGAATCCTTCAAATTCCCCGCTTGCCTCACTGGCTGTGTCAGAATCAGAGGCAAGCATGGCATATGCCTCCTCCACTGAATACATTCTTCTGGATGACTGGGATGACATTTGGGATGACATTTGGGATGCCATTTTTATTTTTGTGTTACTGGTAGTGAAATGTTTCAACACGTGTATAGTGTAGGGGGGGGGGGTACAAACTTTATTTCAACCCGGGGGGTATGTAGTGTGTAGTGTGTATGTAGTGCAGAAAAAAAAAATACTTTATACAAAAAAAAAAAATTGAAGGGGTTAAAAAAAAAAAAATTGAAGGGGTTAAAAAAAAAAAAATTGAAGGGGTTAAAAAAACAAAAAAAAAGGTCCTGCGCCAAAAATTGAGCACAGATGTTGGTCAGTAACGTCCGTCACTGAACAGCGCTCAAAGGCAACAGGAATTTGATCAAAAAAAAAAAAATAGATCAACCCTGTGCCGAAAAAGCTGATCAGTGATGTACGTCACTGATCAGCGCACAGTGGCCACAGGACACCCACAAAATCACAGTGTGTGTAAAAAAAAAATTAAAAAAAGACCACACAGCACCCACAAAAAAAAAAAAAGGTGATCAGTGATGCGACACTGATTACCAGTGAGGGGCAGCAGGTGCACAACCTTTGGTGCAACTGACAGTGCAACTGGCAGCAACTGACAGGTATATATAAAAAAAAAAAACCTCTGCGCCCCCAAAAAGTTGCTGATCACCTCAGATATAGTGATCAGCACAAAAGGCGGGGGTAGCAGACACAAAATATACACTCTCTATCACTCTCTGTCACTATCTCTCTCTATCTCTCTCTATCTCTCACTATCTATCACTATCTATCACTATCTATCACTCTAGGACACTGCAGCAGCAGCACTGACAGTTATATGTATAAAAAAAAACCTGCACCCCCAAAAAGGGGGGGTAGCAGACACAAAATATACACTCTCTATCACTCTCTGTCACTATCTCTCTCTATCTCTCACTATCTATCACTATCTATCACTCTATGACACTGCAGCAGCAGCACTGACCCTGCACCCCCAAAAAGGGGGGGTAGCAGACACAAATCTCTCTATCTCTCACTATCTATCACTATCTATCACTATCTATCACTATCTATCACTCTATGACACTGCAGCAGCAGCACTGACAGTTATATATAAAAAACCCCTGCACCCCCAAAAAGGGGGGGTAGCTGACACAAAATATAGCTCTCTCTGTCACTATCTCTCTATCTCTCTCTCTATCTCTCTCTATCTCTCTCTCTATCTCTCTATCTCTCTATCACACTGCAGCAGCAGCAGGAAGTCTCAGGAAGTCAGATCCAGGAAGCGTCCAGCACGCTACAAGCAGTGATCAAGTGATCAGGTAAGGTATTTGCAAGGATCAGGTAAGTATTAGCAAGGATCAGGTCAGTATCACGGCAGATAGGCACGGTGACCGCTCTGCACGCAATTCCAGACCGGAATGGCGTCTGCAGCGCAGTCACCGTTAGTTTAAATGTCGCGCCTTGGCTGTGATTGGTCCGTGGGTCCCACGGACCAATCACAGCCTTGGGGGCAGGTGGGGTGAGGGTGGGGTGAGGTGTCATCGTCACCGATGACCCCCTCATGCCCCCTGACGCCCGGCGGTGATTGACACCTGTGTTACCGAGCGTCTGATTCGCCAGTAACACAGGAAACCGCTGTGAATGGCTGTTCACACTGAACAGCCAATCACAGCGATCGCCGACGGGGGGGCGGCATCGCAGCCCCCCCTGGGCATGCAGGGACATGTCTGCTGTCAGGGACAGCAGACATCGTCCCTCTGTCACTGCGTCTCTAGACGCAGTGACAGTTTAAAGTCATGACGTATATATACGTCATGTGTCGGGAAGTACTTCCCGGCCATGACGTATATATACATCAAATGTCGTGAAGGGGTTAATAAGAAAACAAATAATTTATCTAATTATGCCTGTAATTGTTCAGATCATAATGGTAGCTGTATACCAATGCTTTGCTCTGCATTTCTCACAAACCCAGGACACAGATAAATCATAACCACTGCTGTCTTTAACATCCTCCATATACATCTCCTGCAACCTGATGTTTCCTCATATATACCCAGCATTCTTGGGAAGCTATCGTATCACAGGCTAGGTGCCTCTCTTGGGGCCTTATTTTGGTTCATTCTTTCTGACAAAATCCTTCTTAGATGGACAAAACCATGTGCACTGCAGGGGGGGGCATATGTAACATGTGCAGAGAGAATTAGATTTGGGTGAGTAATTTTGTTTCTGTGCAGGGAAAATACTGACTGCTTTATTTTTACACTGCAATATAGATCTCACTTTGAAGTAAAACCCCACCCAAATCTAATTCTCTCTGCACAAGTAACACCTGCCCCACCTGCAGTGCACATGGTTTTGCCCATCTAAGAAGGGTTTTGTCAGTAAGAATGAACCAAAATAAGGCCCTTGGATGTGCCAGCAGACTTGGAGCTTGACTGTCCTTAACAAATGACCTTGAGCATGTTTACTATCATAGGAGGTTTTAGCAGAACAGCGCAGCTATCGCTATATTATCACCATTCTGGTAAATTCGGGGGGTTCTCAAATGGGATGAGCAGTCTCTGCCGAAAATTGTGCAGATTTGTGAGGAATGTGAATTGGGTAATATCAGGAGATGTGGACAGGAGCTCTATTAATGACATCAGCCATGTTAGCTTTTAGGTGATATATGTATATTTGTTTTTTATATTAAGGTATATTTCAATATGTCATGTTTGTACAGTATTTAATTAATTTCATAATGTAATTCTGCCTAGCCTCCAAATGCCTAGAGGGATGGCCGGGTAGTCCTTCAGCCACGGGTCCCCGGAGGTTTCCCCCACATGGGGTTTTCCTCTCCTGAGTGCTGAAAGATGATTTATTGGAAGTCATGAGGTTTGTCCTCTTATAGGACAAACTTGTACGAGCCGCTAACCAATCTTGGTCAATAATTTTCTAATTTACTGTATAATGAGTAAAAAGTGTATGGGTAATGGGAAATAATCAGGGCCGCCAAGAGAAATCCTGGGCCCCGGTACAACTTCCTGGGGCCCCCACGGACATAGCTCCCCACACACTCTGTGGACCCGTTGTTACGCCACTGCATCTATTACATATTATACCACATGCCAAAATGCTCATTACATATTATGCCACACATCGTAGTGGGAAGTACACATTAGGCCATACACCGTAATACCTAATACATATTTTACCAAATGCCATAATGCCCATTACACGTTATTCCACATACCATAATGCTCATTGCAAATTAGTAGATTAACATGCTCATTGCCATGGATTTACATGCTCTGACATGGGTTACCTGCTTTGCCAGGGGTTAACATGCTCCTTGTCATGGAGTTACAGTACATGCTCTGCCAGGGGTTACATGCTGACTTCCAGAGTCGGATGTCAGCCCCAGCAGCATGCAGGGAGGCAGCAGACACAGAGCAAACAGCCGCCCACCTTCCACCTTTGAAACACAGTGACCTGGACATGGATGGGGAACCAGGTCTGTGACTGCTGAGCTGGAGATATGGCACTGGCACCTGCTGCTGCTGCTGGCGGTTGGGGTGGGAATGTGGGGAGCGGAGCAGGATGGATTCTGCAGAGTGGGTGGCCTTTCTCTGACCCAGTTCCTCCCGGCACCCAGGAACTACTTACCCTAAGTATCCTCCTATTGCTGAGCCACGGTAAACTCCCAAGTTACGCCCTGGAGTCGGAGAGTGGAACGACACTCAGAAGGACCTCTGTGATGCTGCTGCCCCCACGCCGGCCCACAATCGCACTCCCAATGCTGCAGCTGAACAGCTGACTCCGGCGCACTCAGATTCGGCGCACTCAGACCCGGCGCACTCAGACCCGGCGCACTCGCCACCAAATAAAAAGGGAAAAAAACTGTGTGTCCAGACCAGGGCCCCCCTGACAGGCCCAGGTAAACTGTACCTGCCCCCCCCCCTCTCGGCACCCCTGGAAATAATATAGTAGTTGGGGAACTGAGAAGCTATGCTCTATACACATTATTAGGACAGGTGTACTGTTTGATGAAAATAAAAATGAGGATTTTCAATGGACAAATTATGACTATGGTTGGATGCTTCTGATTGGTGGTCAAGAGTTAGGAAGATAAACATTTTATTCATACAGTATGTAAGTAAGAAATGCATGAAAGGAATTAGTAATTACATCAAAACTGGGGGATAAACGCTAAAGTATATCTGTACAGTATATCGGGTCGGGTACATCCCTATGACCAAAATCCTGATGGATGCTATTCATTTTTTTACCCCTATCACTTGTTGGCAGAGTATATAGCGGTGCTTGTGGTGTTGTTAGGCGATATACATTTTTGGAAGCTTAACCAGGGATGTAGGTTTATTGTAATAATGAGCACAGAGTTTACAGGAATCAAAGCTCACTGAATAGCATTACATACCCTCCAACATGGCCCATTCCATTAGGTACAAAATGCTCTGTTTCTGGACTTCCTTACCAGTGGCAGTTGCATAGGTGAGGCTGCAGTATCAAATTTTATAGCAGCTTTAGAGTCAAGCACAGCATTTCTAGGTATCTTTATTTGATTTGACGTTGTTTTGTTGTAACTTCTATATATTTCCCAATACATTTGTACAATCATCTTGATCATTAATATGCAAAGTAAATATACATATTTACTGTTTTATATACAGTATTAGGTTTAGATAAAGGTCTAAGTAGATGTCAGCAATTTTCAAGGATAGCCAAGGATAGCAAGAAAAATGCATTGTGTAGAAATGATAACTTCAAATGCCTATATTTACAATGAGCTAGATAGTTATATAATGCATTTAATAATTCATATGCATACTACTCTACAGTCATCTCTCATTTTGTGCAGGTGTTTATAAATTGTTATATAAATTATTGTAAAAATCCCAGCACTAAAGGTGCCCATACATGGTACAATTATTGTATACCATATTGGATACAATATCGCATCTCATCACATCTCGATTTTGCGATGAGATGAGATCTAGTACATAAAGTATGTGCTGCACGTACTTTTTGTTCTAGATCTCATCTCATCTTATCGCAAAACCGATATGCCATGAGATGGAATATTGTATACAATAATTGTATACAATAATTGTAACGTGTATGGGCACCTTAAATCGTATAAAGAATAAAGAGCTGATTATACTCCTAGGGATAAATTTACTAAGATCGTTCGTTTTGGCCGATCAGCAACTCGGATGGTTGCAAATGGGATCAGGTCTGTTTTTTTGTCCAAGAATGCAGCTTATTTACTGAGCACTGAGCACTCCAAAATATGTAGTTAATATTGGGGCTGCTGCACCAGTTTAACAAACTATGAGGCCGATTCAGACCTGTTCAGAATTGGCCCTTTTTCCGATTTTAGAGGTACTGCCTATGTGCATTTGCGAATATGCGCATGTGCAAACCTTGTGTGTGAACGCCTTTGGCGATGTGTTCTCATAAACATCCCCTTGCATGCTAGTGAGGGGATGTGGGTGGCTGTGGGTATGCATAGCCTAGCGAACAGGTGTGAATCAGGCCCTATGTAATTAAGCTGCAGATATAAAATATGCCTGTGGAGGCATACAAGATGATAACATTGAAACAAAAAAACAAATGTTAAATGCAATATCTGTGCTAATATAATCTAGAACAAGGCTGACATGGCTTAATCGAACCCTGAGGGGCATAATTATTAAGCTTGGAGAAGAGATAAAGCGGAGAAAAGGTAAAAGGAGATAAAGCACAGCCAATCAGCTGTGTTTGAAAAAGACAGCTGGGAGTTGATTGGCTGGTGCTTTATCTTCTTTTACCTTTTCTCCGCTTTCTCTCCAGTTTATCTCTTCTCCAAGCTTAATAAATCTGCCCCACAGATTGAACTATACAGGTTGAGTATACCTTATCCGAATATCCGTTGTCCGAATTATTTCGAAAACCATACATTCCAGAAAGTGAAAAATAATAATGTATATACTCGAGTATAAGCCGAGGCACCTAATTTTACAACAAAAAATGGGAAAACTTATTGACTCAAGTGGGACCCTCACTCGAGTATAAGCCGAGGGGGGCTTTTTCAGCATAAAAATGTTCTGAAAAAGTAGGCTTATACTCGAGTATATATGGTATTTTTTTTTTTTTTTTTATAAAAACCTACTGGGGAGATCTGTAACAGCACTACTGAGGATATGATATGTAACTGGCAATAAATATGTGCAAGACAATGATTGCTTGGCATTCAAATTCAGTGCCTGAGCTAGTACACAAATTTTGTTTTATTTTTTGAAACCTTGTTTTATGTACAAATAAAATATATTTGTGTGTATTTCATGTGTTTAGACAGCATAAATGCAAGATACATCAAAATACATAATTGAAATATTAAAATATTCCAAATTACGGAATAAACCGTTAACCAAAATTCTCCTGGTCCCGAGCATTTTTGGATAAGGGATACTCAACCTGTATAATAGTTTATTACCTTATTATCATAAAATCAATAAATTTCAGTGTGCACACATGAAAAAAAAATCACAAAACAAGATGTGGATCTTTTAAAAATAGACAAAAAATTGGTACTTGTGTAGTTTTTCACGGAGCCAGGTATGTAGTTAGCGTAGCATCCCTTTCAGAATCAGCATAGTGTTCCCATGGCCAGCGTAGTTAGCGTAGTCAATCAGAAGTAGCGTAATATTCCTGCGGCCGCTTTAGCATCCCTGGCTACATTACCAGCATAGGCTGCTGCCATGAACTACACAAGCAACTACAGTCCTGTTGCCGGGAACTGCATCTCTGTCCCCGGCGTCCCTGGCAAGCCTACTCAGCGCCTCTCTCACACCGCCGGCGCCAGCATGATCCCCTAATTTTGGCGGAGAGGGGATAGAGCTGACGCCGGCGGAGAGGTGCTCCATCTGTTTGACACGCGGGAGCGTCTCAGACGCTCCAGCAATGACACGCTCCTGCCTCTGAGTAACTATTACGGCAGGGTACAGCAACCCTGCCTACAGGGTTATGGGTTCTGTAGCTCCTTTTCAAACCCCCACTTTCCATGGCAGCCCAAAACATGGCGGCCACAGCGAGCCTCACGAGGGGACGCGTTATGCGTCCTCCCGACCTTTTCATACCCTTTTCATACCCCCACTATCCACATCGGCGTGGAGTTGATCTTATATAGTGTGGCGAGTGCAGAGAGCCACCAAGCCCATAGTGTGGCGAGCGCAGCGAGCCACTGAGCCCATAGCGTGGCGAACACATGTGAAGTTACCCGCATCCCCTCGCGGGGTTTGCTGCGCTCGCCACGCTTCGGGCTGGTGTGGATAGTGGAATAAACAAGGTCAACAGCTGTTAAGTCGACAAGTGTCATTGTCAACAGGTTTTCTAGTGTTTTTCACATTTTTTTGGTCTGTGTCTTTTTTAAAATAATGCAGCACCTCTATACCCGATTAAAATTTAGACGCTCTAGCGTCTAAATTTAGATGCACCATTGTTAGCGGTTTGTGGAGCATCTAAATTTAGACGCTAGAGCATGGGTCCTCAAACTGCGGCCCTCCAGATGTTGTGAAACTACAAATCCCAGCATGCCTTGCCACAGTTTTAACACTCCCTTATAGCAAAACTGTGGCAAGGCATGCTGGGATTTGTAGTTTCATCTGGAGGGCCGCAGTTTGAGGACCCATGCGCTAGAGCATCTACATTTTAGTCGGGTATAGGGGTGCAGCCCTTTTGTTAGTGGTTTGCTGGCGCTGTACTTAGATGCCATAGCGTCTAAGTACTAGACACACCCCTTCAGACTCCCCCTTTGTAAGCGGTTTGCCAGGGTGTCTACTTTAGACGCCCCCCTTTGGTAGCGGTGTGCCGGGCTGTCTATTTCTCTGTGGAACTACAAGTGTCACAATGACCTGTCAGCGCTGGGCTGCCGCGGAGTCACTACGCTGACAACGTAATTCAAGCTGCCACCGTGAAACTACAGAAGTAAGGCAGCCTATGAGCTACACTGATAATGAAGCTTCAAATTAACTACAGCAGTAAGGCAGCCGTTGGACCACGCTGATAACGTAGCTTCAAACAAACTTAGCGTAGCGCTGCTGCCGGCGCTACACTGATAACTTAGCTTAGAGAAGTAAGGCAGTCGTTGGGCGTACAGTTGCCAGGATTCAAACATAGCGTAGCGTAGAGCTGGCGCCGTGAAACTAAACAAGTAGCAAAAAATTAATTAGCATGGATGCATCATACAGTATTTTTATTACCAAGTCTGTATATGGACATTTCCTTTTTAAGACTGTATTCTCGGGAGAGGTAACATCCCCCATCCAGACCAAACACTCCAAACTTATCAGTCTAGATGTCTGTTTTACAGTATTGATCTGGACAGATTCGCTTATATGGTCATAGTGATCAGAGAATACAGCCTTAAAGGGGAAGTGTCCACATGAGGACTTTGTAAATATAAATATATGATGCATCGATGTGTGTACACTGAAATTTAGTGATTTTATAAATACGCGTAGTTAACCTATTATATAGTACAATCTGAGTTTGATTCATCCATATCAGCCTTATTCTAGTTTAAATTAGATTAAATTAAATCGCATTTAACATTTTATTTGCTGAGCTGCCATGGTCTCAGGATTCATATTTCCTGTTGGAGAATTCATTTATATGGCCGATGATGGACGACCATAAAGGATCAATTAGATCCATGCAATGCTTCTACAGATGTAGCCGGGCTCATCCTTGCAGGGGATGGCGATTGTACCACCATCACCCGCCAGCGGCCGGCTACCACCAGGGGCGCGCTCGCATGAGACACTCGCGTGCCCCGTGGCAATGGAGCTTGGCAGAGGTCCCCGCTGCTCCCCCCTTTGTCACCACCGGTCCCCCTCACCGCCCCGACCCCCCCGTGAACTGGGCAGCGTCTCCCTGAAGCGGTGAAGAGCAGGGAGACGCTGCCCAGCCGCCGTGATACTGGGAGGCGCATGCGCGTGAGACGCACGCGCGTCCCAGTCGCTATCGCCAGCACACTCGCCAGTGAAAGGGATCTGGCAAGTGGGGTCCTCCTTCCTAAGCATATCCAGCCCCAGCCGGTATTGCTTCCAAATATATATGGAACAAATCGACTAGGGGTTCCCTGTATTTAATGAACCAGTGCCAAGCTCTTGGCATGGTCCTGGTTCCAAAAATACAGGGGATAAAAGAAGTAGGGGTCCCCTTATTTATAAAACCAGCAACAGGTTAGTTGGTAAGGTAATGCCACAGCCAAGGGACATATTTATATCAGTCCCTACAGCTGTGGTATTAACCCCCCAACTAGTCAGTCCTGGCCAGGGTTTCTGGGGGAGTGGAGACCCATCCAATAAAGGGGTCCCCCGAGGGCACACAAGGGCCAGGGCTGAAGCTCGAATTATCCCCAGCACCCCTGATTTAGTGTAAAAAGTTCGATTAAATATTATGTTGGCCAGTGGAATAAATGTTTTACCCTGTAGATGCTTACATGGACCGAAGATCATCGATCTACACAGGATTTAGAAGAGTAAAAAATTTTTTTTGTACTTTTGGACATGTGGACCAAAGGGCCATGTTTTAAGATAGGTACTGTAAGTACATGTATGTGTGGGCCCTTTAATGCCCCGCATGCTGGTACTTGTAGTTTTAAGAGTACCAGAATGCGGGGGAAGCTTGCTGGGACTCGTAGTTCCACAGGCATGCCATATTAAATCTCAATCAGATATAAGAGAGTTAGAGGAGATATATTAACTCATTTAATGAGCCATTCAGTTTCAGTGTACTAGCCTTTTCATTGTTTGTACTTTTTTCATACTTTATCATCTACGTTGGGAAAGCGAGTCATGTGAGGGTTCACAGTACAGTAATTGGCAGTCCTTGTGTTTAGGTGTCTACCTATATATTTGTCGACCATAGAAATGTTAACTATTTCCTTGTGCCGAGATTCTATCCATGTCTATTGACCTACACATTGGCCCTTATTCAGATCTGATCGCAGTACAAGTTTGATCTCAAAATGGGCAAAACCATGTGCACTGCAGGTGGGGCAGATCTAACATGTGCAGAGAGAGTTACATTTGGGTGGGGTGTGTTGCAACTGAAATCTAAATTGCAGTGTAAAAATAATGCAGCCAGTATTTACCCTGCACGGAAACAAAATAACTCCCCCAAATCTAACTCTCTCTGCACATGTTACATCTGCCCCACCTGCAGTGCACATGGTTTTGCCCATTTTGAGAACAAATTTGTACAGCGATCAGATCTGAATAAGGGCCATTGTCTGTGAGCTATAACATGCCCCTAATCCTTCCCCATAACCACTAGCCTCTAGTGACTAACCCTATACCTCTAACTGCATAACCCTAATCTCCCCCAACAGCCTAACCCTAAGAATTATGAGAATGTCGACATTTGCATTTTAGATATTGACATTTTCAACATGCTGAGCATTCGGACATGATGCCTGTTGATATATTTCTTGTTGACCCATGCCAACATTCTGTCCACATGGTCACTGTTGACCATGTGACTGGATGCCAATGCAATGAATAGATTTTCCAAATATCGTATGAAAGGATTTAGGGAGATATTCAATCCTGGATCACGGCTATCGATTTCTTCCGACAGCCGTGATCCAGGCCCGTTTACGTTTTGCTCCACAGCAAATCGACAGGTGGGATTATTTGTCCCGCCTGACGATCGGTGAAAAGTGGTCGGGATTGTGAATCCACAGCTGTTATTGGCAGAACGGGCCCGGCAGCTTCTGAAGTTGGGCTAGTTCTGCCGTGATCCGTCTTCAATGCTGTCGGTAAAGACAGCATTGAAAGGGGAGCCGGCACTATTTTCCCCATCGGGAATAGCGGCTGAACACTGAATACCCCCTTACTCTACCCAACTTGGAGGAAAACATCTGCATGTGTGCATTTATCGTTATTGAGGAGGTTTAAACTCTCTTCGTACAGACTGATAAAAGGAACTACTAGACTTTCCAGTGCTATGGTCGTATTTCAGTGCTTACTACTTATTCTTACTTTTAAATATTAATACCATTTAATTCTATTTTTTTAATTTATTGGTTCCCTTGATTAAAATGTACAATAAACAACACTTTGTAAGCTATTACATAGAAATTTGTGATTTACATATTGTAATATAAATTATCCACCAAAAAATCTATTATTTATAGTTTATGAAGTCTGTATGGTTTTAATTATTATATTTCCTTTTATATACTACTTTTGGGAGCAGTTTTTACATTTTATTTTTACTCTGTGAAACCTATTGCCAACAAAAAAGAAATGCTTTAATAGGGTCCATATGCTACGTTAGATATGCACTAAAAATATACATGTGTAAAAGCAAATAGCCCAAGTAATTAAATGCATACTTAGTTTTGATTCAATATAATTCCCATTTTTCCAAATTCATTATTTTTCTCAGCTAAAGAGATTTAGTTTTGGTTTTTAGTTTGTAAAAACACTTTTCTTAGACCTTTATTTTTCCATCTTCCAAACTGGAATGGTCTGTAGTTCAGGCAGTTTTTTTTTAAGGTTTCTGGCAGGCGAATGTCTATCTTGGATAAACTCAATCTGTTACCAAAGTGGTCTTGATAGCTATTTACATTTCATAGCAAGACATGTACACTAGGGCGGAGTGAAAAAACTGAAATTGAGAAATTCAAAATCGGCTAGTGTGGGAAAGTTGTGACTTGACCTGAATAAGAAACGTGCAAAAGCATTTTGATCTGAGTCAACATCTTCTGTTCTGGCAAGAGGCCTAAAGTTTCACTTTTTAGGTGAAAATGACAAAACCTATGAAGATGCTCCAATCTAGTTATAATTATGTCAGGATGTCTTAGAGTGGTTCATTAATATACTTTAGCATAGTAAAAAACAGTACGAGCTTGTCCTAGTGCAAAGTGACTGACTAGCGGGAGAAAAAATCCCTAATAATTGACCCATTTTCATGGTCACAATTGTGAATATTGTGTGTTTTCTCCTGAACGTGTTTATAATAGAAGAAGCACAAATACTCTAAATGGAATTTCGGTGACACTGTGTGAAATATAACACTGCATAATAGCCCTTAATCAGACCTGATCGCAGTACAAATTTGTTCTCAAAATGGGCAAACAAATGCTACATTGCAGGTGGGCAGATGTAACGTGCTGAGAGAGTTAAATTTGGGTGGGGTGTGTTGAAACTGAAATCTAAATTGCAGTGTAAAAATAATGCAGCAGGTATTTACCCTGCACAGAAACAAAATAACTCAACACAAATCTAAAGGTGGCCATACATCTACAGATCGATTGTCAGATCTGGCTGGTTGGAACAAATACCTGGTAATATCTGAATGACAGTTTTTGGCAGTTTTCTAGCATTTCAAAGCAAAGTGCTCTCATCCATTACCAGTATTTTGTTCCAAACAGACAGATCGGACAATAAATCTGTAGATGTATGGCCACATTAACTCCCTCTGCACATGTTACATCTGCCCCACCTACAGCTGCATTACAGCATATAATTATGCCAAAGATAAGCCAATATATTAACAGTTAAATACATTAAAGTGCATTATGCTGTAATAAGTATTGCTGATCAATCCTGCCTAGCAGGGCTGTCTTTTTGTATGGGTTTAATGGGCACTTGCCCAGGGGCCCCAGGCATATAAGGGCTCAATGTTGATAGCTGAGGATCCCCTTTTTCCAGGGATACCAGAATTTTGAAAATCGTCCCTGGGGAACTGCAGATATCCAACTTCAAAGCAGCAGTCCACATCCGACCTGTTAATTACAATTTCCAGTCATATTTCTCAGGTTCTCTCTGACACTAGCGGCTTGTCTCTATCATGCCCAGAACCAGAGATATCAGCCTTATAGCAGCCGGTCCCTGCTCCAGCTCCAAACGTCTGGTGTAGTTTTATATTTTTGTCAATGGATTGCTCTGGCTCCTGATCTCTGATACCCAAGTTCCCAGCACCTCCTGAAAGTTGGGACTCTAGGTTTTTATACTAGGCTAAGAAATCTATTTCCAGATAATGGCGATATCTGCAGTCAAACAAGCTGCCCTTCCACCGGAAAATGACGAATATTAAGCCCACTCCATTATCCAACCGTCCCCTGTGTATAAAACACCCTCTACCTCCCTGGAAGTCATTTACAAGGGACCCTTCATACAGCTCAGTGCCCCCTTCCACACGTTAGTGTTCACCCTCCCACCACCTGTGCAGTAAAGGAGTAATTAGCAGAAGTTACTGCTCCAGGTCCTACATGTTGAATGGAAGATAGAGCACCCCCTGCCACCCGTGGGACATCACAGCTGCTGCTGATACCACCCCCCACCCCTAGGAGGGGAGAATGGGTAAGGGCCCCAGTGCATTGCTTTGCCCAGGTGCCCACACTGCTGTTAAGACGGCCCTGCTGCCTAGAAATGAACACAGTGATTGGCATATATGTACTGCTGGACACCACTCATAGAATGATTAACCTGTTATTTTTTGAATCAATGTTCTTGTTTTTTTTTTCCCCTAAACATTAGATGTATTTGTTTATTTATTTATTTACAGTTTCTTATATAGCTCAGCAGATTCCTTTACGCTTTACAATAGTAGACAGTGATAAAACAAACTGGGTAATGACAGACAGACTTGGGGGTTAGAGGGCCCTGCTGCAAGCTTACAATTTATTACATCATAATACACTTCAACGTATTTAACAGTTAAATTGGGCTGTAATGCAGCCCAATCATGTTCCCAGTATAGGGGATGCAACACTGTTTTTCTGTCAATAAACAGAAGTGATATGTAAAATTATACATTAGACAGTTTACACTTACTTGTAATACTTATTGTAACAGTTACTGTTTTTCAATAACAGACTGCAACAGTTATTTCTTATTTATATACACAGGATTGTCTATCTTTGTATATGCACTGCAAAGAGAGCAGCATAAATCCAATTTCATGTATTTCAGTGATACTGTGTGAAATATAACACTGCATAATGGCTCTTAATCAGACCGGATCACAGTACAAATTTGTTCTCAAAATGGGCAAAAAAATGCTGGACTGCAGGTGGGGCAGATGTAACATGTGCAGAGAGATTTAAGGTGGCCATACATCTACAGATTTATTGTCCGATCTGTCTGTTTGGAACAAAATCCCGGTAAAAGATGAGAGCAAATGACAGTTGACCATTTGCTTTGAAATGCTGAAAAACTGTCATTCAGATATCACCATCTGTTTGTTCCAACCGGCCCAATCTGACAATCGATCTGTAGATGTATGGCCACCTTTAGATTTGTGTGAGTTATTTTGTTTCTGTGCAAGGTAAATACCGGCTGCATTATTTTTACACTGTAATTTAGATTTCAGTTTCAACACACCCCACCCAAATTTAACTCTCTCAGCATGTTACATCTGCCCCACCTGCAATGCAGAATTTGTTTTGCCCATTTTGAGAACAAATTTGTACTGGGATCAGGTCTGATTAAGGGCTATTATGCAGTGTTATATTTCACACAGTGTCACCGAAATTCCATTTAGAGTATTTGTGCTTCTTCTATTATAAACACGTTCAGGAGAAAACACACAATATTCACAATTGTGACCATGAAAATGGGTCAATTATTAGGGATTTTTTCTCCCACCAAAGTCATTCACTTTGCACTAGGACAAGCTCGTACTCTCTTTTACTATGCTAAAGTATATTAATGAACCACTCTAAGACATCCTGACATAATTTTAACTAGATCGAAACATCTTCATAGTTTTCGTCATTTTCACCAAAAAAGTGAAACTTCAGGCCTCTTGCCAGAACAGAAGATGTTGACTCAGATCAAAATGCTTTTGCACGTTTCTTATTCAAGTCAAGTCACAACTTTTCCACACTAGCCGATTTTTAATTTCTCAATTTCAGTTTTTTCACTCCGCCCTAATGTACACGTTGTGTTCTAAAATGTTTTTTTTCCCAGCTCTAAACTGTTGGTGTTTCCCGAGAAAACAGTGGCATAGCTATGGTCCCGCAGCCCCCGCCACAGCTTGGGGGAGCCAGCTGCGGCAGAGTCTGCGGGGCACACTGCGCCGGGAACAGTCTGCCTAAGCAGACACATCACTGGTGTCGCACGAGATGCCATTCTCCCTCTGCCATCATAACTCCCACCTCCCTCCGCTGTCCCATCACTTGTGCAGCGCGAGTCTCCTTTCGCCATCCCATCACTTGTGCTGCCCGTACGCGGTCCTCCCAACCATCACTGCATGGTGCAGCCTGAGTCTCCTGCTCCCTCCGCCGTCCACATCCCCTCCACCTCCTCCCACTTCCTCTGCAATACACCAAGTCTGTACTCCCTATGCCATCTGCCAGGCCCATACTGTCTCTGCCGTCCTCCAACCACCCTCCGACCTGCAGAGTACTGCCTACACAGGAATGGAGAGGACAGGGAATTCTGGAGGAAAATAAATGTCTGATTAAAAAAAAAAAGAACAAAAAAAGGTGTGTTCCAGCAGCGCAGCACTGCTTGTCTGTATGTGTCCAAAAAGTTTTATATAGATATATATAGATATATGTGTGTATATCTATATATATATATATAGATAGATAGATAGATAGATAGATAGATAGATAGATAGATAGATATGCACATATACACACATATATATACAGTATGTGTATGGATCTGTATATGATATCTGTAAGGATATGTGTGTATGCTGTGTATGTATATATAAATGTAGATATATGAATGTAGATATAAATATGTGAGTGTGTACCCTAACCCCACCCCCCTCCACAGTCTAACCCTATGTCCCTCCAACTGGTGCTTAACCCCCTCCCCTTAATCGGCTTCACTCTAACCTGGCATACTTGCATTCTGGATATCGGCTGTCAGTATTCTGTCATCAGCATCCTGATTTGTTTTGGAGTTCTGGGGCTGGTCAGGATGCTGGCCTCGTTATACTAATCTCCAACATCCTGACTACCCGGATGCTGACCACATCAAATATATAACAGGCATTAGGACATGTGGCTTAATGTGCACAGGGCATTCTATTATGTGGAATAATGTGTAATGGGCATGACGGTGTGTAGCATACTGTGTCATGGGCATGACGGTGTGTAGCATACTGTGTAATGGGCATGACTATGTGTAGCATAATTTTTAATGACCATTACATTGTTAAGAATAATGTGTAATGGCCATTATGGTGTTTAGCATAATGGGCCTTATTCTGGTTCACTCTTTCGGATGCGCGTTCGTTCGGAAATGACCGAACGCAACGCATGTCGGACCTTCAAAGAACACACGCCTACATGTCGTCTGCATCCGTTCGGACAGACTTTCAAAGAAGAGGGAGTGTCTTAGGACAGACTGAGCGTGTAGTACCCAATCGCAGTGATCCGATGGTCTTCTGCTTCAGATAAGTTCCTCCAAACTCACAGGTTGTAAATGTAAGACAGAAGTTTGAATACTAAAACCCTGGTCTCTGGAGTTGGATGGATGTGTATGCTGAATTGTCTTGATAAAGGCCATACGTGGCTGAAATGTCGACCTACCTACTTACCTGTATGTAAGAAAACCACTACCCTTAATGGACCTATATGGCCCCATGGAGTATCACACACACACACACACACACACACATATATATATATACATCGTGAAGACGGGGTCGCCGTACCCCGAAACATAGATAGGACATATGGAATAACATATGGAGTCTTTTTCACCAGCATTTAGACTCTGTGTGCCACCTCTTCTCTTGATATATATATATATATATATATATATATATATATATATATATATATATATATATATATATATACACACACACACACAATAATACTTGGAGTCAGTGTTATAATTTCTCCAGAGTCACCATAGGCAAGAGATGTAGGTGCCCTCACCACCACCACGATGGAAATAAGGTAAGCAGCAGCTACTCATGGACCTTCCCACCTGGTATTTCATTTACTGTTTGGTGACTCTGGGATGTAGCTTGGGAGGCTGTATGGCTGGAATGCTCACCTGCAGCTTAAAGTGGAATGGAGTTGATGTGGTGGCAAGTACAGTATTCTCCTCGAAGCAGGGGCACCTTAGAGCAGTGAGCTGCACTTTGATGTGGTCAATAAGTCTCGGAGTGCTGACAATTAAATATCAGTGCAGTGTGACTTTTATCCACTTCACAATGCTCAGGGACAGGGGAATTGTATCTCAATACCCAATGACTGTTAATATATCTTGAAACATTATTGCATTGCCAATGTAATTCCGTTCATAGTATTGTAAAAACCCTACCCAGTAATTTTTCCCATAATTTTATTTCACATTCCCTATACTTCCATACTCCCGATACTTCGATAATCCGTTATTGCATTTAGTTATAGCATTTATTTCCATAACCTTTTTAATAAAGCACATTGAATCATTCCACCTTTTCACCCGGTATCCTTGTAAAATGCCTGATATATCCAGTTTGACATGCTTCTTTCTCTCCATCTGCTATCCCCCTTTTAGTCTGCAATGACCACTTACAGGGACTCATTAATATCTCCAGTGGGTTGGGTATAGGATTCCTGCAGTAAGGATTTTGGTGGTGAAAAAATCAACAGTGACAGCCGGCCGCCAGGACTTCTGCTGACAAGGCCTAGGTCGCCGCCGGTGGAGATCAAGGCAGGCAGCCACAGCGCAGGAAGGAGGAAAGGCAGGAGGCGGGACTTGGGAGCCACAGCAGCACTTGGTAAAGTGTGACTGCCAGCATTGCCAGCTCTTGGCAACGTTATGACCATCTGACTTGGGGGAGAACTGTGGGTTATATTTGGAGACCTGCCTGTCTGTTAGCAATGCAACATTGAGGAGAACTATTAGTGTGGCCAAATTGCGCAGTAATTCAAATTCATTAGTACTGATGCAGTTTGCATTTTAATTTTATAAATTTTTTAAGTCAGAGCAGGACGGGCAGTAAAATGTTACCTTGTAGACCAGACCCCACGTTGCGCACAGGCAGCCAGTCTCTCTCCCATTTGGGATCTGTGTATTAGGCATTACGGAGTGTCCGATAATGTGTAGTGACCATTACAGAGAGTGCCATAATGTGTAATGGGCTTTACGGAGAGTGTCATAATGTGTAGTGGGCATCACGCAGAGTGTCATAACATTTAGTGGGCATTATGGAGTGTGGCATAATGTGTAGTGGGCATTACAGCATGTGGCATTATGTGCCCATGCCCCTATTGTCCTGTAGCCATTCCTTTAGTTTCATATGACCACAACCCCACACAACACATGGCCACGCCCACTTTTGCTGCGCGTGCCTACGGCGTGCACTAATAGCACCACTGAGAGATTATTTATACTTGAGCCACTTGGTTCAGCATTCCATTTTGAGGACATAACCATGTTTTATTAGACCTGCTCACACAACAGCACAACCTATTAATTGTGGTGCCCCTCTGTCATTTTTTCCTGGATGCGCCCCTGCTAACCCTAACCTCCTGCTCCTGCAGGGTAAACCTTATTCCCCATTGCTCCTCGCAGATTAATCCTAATAAATACTGGTGGGGTGTGTTGGGATTCCGCTGCCAGTATTGTTACTGTTTGCATGCTGACTGGTGGGATGTTTTGGGATTCCGCTGCAAGTATTGTTACTGTTTGCATGCTGACTGTCGGGATTCTGTCTACAGTTCCTTCTCTGCTCTTGGGTGCCCGGAAGTCAGCAGGCTTTTGGAGACCTGGTGGCAATCGGTATCTCTACCCAGCAAGCTGCAGCAGCAGTGTATGCACTGTAGCTAGCTGCAGTATTACAGAGTGATTAACAGAGGAAAGCTAATGAAAGCTCTGACCCTGGTTCCGTCATCCTGACAGCCAGCAGTAAATGAGTGGTCAGCAGAGCAATTAAGCATGGCTGGCAGCCGCCTCCACTCCTTATCGACAATTGCAGGAGCCATGATGAAGCCTTGTCCACCCCCCTTCTCCCAGGGTCAGCCATCGGTCTTCAGTTTGTCCACTTTATTAAGTATAATTTACAGCTGGTGCTTTGGGCATTTACAGGGAGAGTGGAAGCAGGACAATGGAGGGGGAAGTACTCCCTCCAGGGTTGGAGCCTAGTGGCAACCCCTTCCATTGTCTCTGACAGTTCAGCGCCTTCTTGCACAAAGCCAAAAATGTGTTATGATGGATTCTGTTTCTGTAGACAATAACAGCTAATAACCGTTAAAAGCAATACATGTATCCACATGCAGTACATCCAAATTAAAATATCACGTAATAACAACTCTATGGCAACCCCTTGCTAACCACTTACTGAAAGCCTAGCAAAGATGATATATTAATTAAAATGGACCATTTTCATTTGGATACAGTAATCCTCTGAGTTTGCCAGTTTTTTTATAAGTGGACCCATATGCTCTTGGCACATAGACGTATATCCAAACAAATCTTATGTCACACACCATCCAATATCGTATTGATGTTATAAATGCAGTAGCCAAATGTTTAAGGAAAGAACACAGCAAAAAGTACTTTCAATAATCCCTGTGTTGCTAAACACTTTCCACTGATTGCATCTGGAATCAGACACTGTGGTGCACTCAAGATCTCCTTTGAACAGATGGAGGTGCTGTGTAAACAATATCTGTCATCCTTGTCCGGAAAACTCCAAAAAGCACAAAAAGAAAAAAGTATACTGGCACAACCGCCAAATATCCTGCGTGATGGAAAGATGATTAAATGTGAGGGTCACCAGATGCACTACTCTGCCTTCTCACTTACGCGTTTCATCATGGAGGAGTGAGTTTTTTTCAGAGGGTAACTAAAAAGTATTTAAATCTAGCCCTGCTGTGAGCATTGGTTTGTATCAAAGAAACAGTATTAATTTCAATATTCAATTCATAAACTTTCTGTAAAATAATGAAAATATATGAATAAAAATAATGTGTTAGAAATTATGCTGATCTTTTAGATGAACTGTATACAGATGTAGCGCCACTCATCCTTGGTCGGCGCCCGCTAGAGTCCTGTTACTGGCGAGTGCCGGCGATAGGGACTGGGACGCGCGTGCGTCACACACGCACGCGCGTCCCAGTATCGCGGCGGCTGGACAGCGTCTCCCTGCCCGTCTCGGCTTCAGGGAGATGCTGCCTAGTTCAGGGGGGGGGGGGGGGCGGCGAGGGGGACCGGTAGTGACGGCGGGGGAGGCGACAGGGACCGGCAGCAGGCTCCGTTGCCATGGGGTGCGCGAGAATCTCGTGTGCGCGCGCCCCCGGCTCCATCTGTATATGCCCTGGGTTTTGGACTTATGTTTCAGAAATATCCAGTGAAATGGCTTTGGGTGGTAAAGACAGTTTTCCAAAATCAAATACACATAACATCATGCTCAAATAATACTGGATACACACTGAAATAATTATTTTTACAATCTGTCTAGTGAGAACAAAAATCTGTCAATTTACTGAAGCAAGTGAAGGTCAAAGATTTCTTTCAAATGCTGGGAAACAAATAAAAACAGTTATTCGGATAAATTTGTTAAATCAAAAAGCTTTAACCACTTTGTCAGAGTGATTATAGGGCCTTATTCTAGTTCACTCTTTCTGACAAAATCCTTCTTAGATGGACAAAACCATGTGCACTGCAGTGGGGCAGATGTAAAATGTGCAGAGGGAATTAGATTTGGGTGAGTTATTTTGTTTCTGTGCAGGGTAAATACTGACTGCTTTATTTTTACACTGCAATAAAGATCTCACTTTGAAGTAAAACCCCACCCAAATCTAATTCTCTCTGCACAAGTTACATCTGCCCCACCTGCAGTGCACATGGTTTTGTCCATCTAAGAAGGATTTTGTCAGAAAGCGTGAACTAGAATAAGGCCCATTGTCTACCTTCCAGCATTTGGAAGCAAATGGTTGACAATCTACTGTATTCCCATACATTACCAGATTTTTGATCCTACCAGCAGGGGCGCATTAGGATAGACAATCAACCTGGGAAATTTCTGTGAGCATCTCAATGTCTGATGCCCACTGTCACACACATTGACCCCTCACTTGCAAATAATAAAACAAACCCATTTGCCGCTATATGAAAATAGGATTTGGCCTTCAGAAGGTATAAATACACTGGCATTCCCAGGAGAAAAATAAAACACATTGGCTCCCCAAAAGAACAATTTTTTTTTGCCTCGGTAGAAATTAATAAAACACATTGTCACCCGACAGGAAAATACAACCAAAAACATTGCGCCCTATAGGTAAATTAAAGCACACTGGACCCGACAGGAGAAAAAACATAAAGGCTTAAATAAAAAGAAAAAACACATTGACCCCACACTCCCTGCACTATATCACATTCCCTAAAGCTGTGTGCACACGGGGCGATATATTGCTCAGTGTCTCCTTTTCATCAGCGACCAGAGATGGTCGCTGATGAAAGGGAACCTCTGCCGAGGGAGCCGCAGAGGGAATCAGCTGGTCACAGGAGCAAGCTCCTGCGACCAGCGATCATAAGGGGGCTAAAAACGGGAGCGCGTACCCGGCAATTTATCGCCGGTGCACACTCCAATCGCTGGCAATATGGTCACTCAGCGACCATATTCATACACTCCAACATTTGATGGGCAAAAATCGGTACACACTGGGAGGGGGCGTGGTCACTGGCGAAAGGGAGTGACCATGGGAAAATGGGCATGTCATCAACAGTGACATGAATAATAATAATACACCTAAAAAAGTATTCAATAAGTCAGACTTGTGAGGAAGACATCCGACTGGGGAGAGAATAACATAAATGGGTACATACAGTATGTGTATACACTGTACACTAATGGGATGGGTGTATCTATCATCATGCCACTAGCTTCTGTCCTGTATACACTGGTCTCTGGCTCGCCTATGTACATGCTACTGCGAATACACCAACAGTTCTCTGTGCATCCCAGCAGCCTCAAACATCATCATCATGCTGCCACTAGTCATTCATACATTATTACCTGCACATTCCCTGCATGCTCCCCACAGAACTTCTTCCCCTCTGATACAATCATCTTACAGTACCGTCTCTTTCTCTGCACAAAGTGACTGCACCTCCCGGGCATGGGAGCTGCAGCAGGGCTGGGGTCTGTACATGGTGGATCTCACTTCTCCTTTTTGGGATTTAATTGGAACTCTTGAAACTCCATCAGTTCCCGACTAACGTAACGTGCCTGACTTCAGTGGCCACTGTGGTTCTTTCTCACATTACTATGTTCCCCTACAGCTCAGTCAGCATTTCTCTCTCTGCTGCCCGTATCAAAGATGTCCGATCACGAAGCACAGTGCGCGTGTAATCACCTTCCGTAGGGCGAACACAGCTCAACCACACTTAACATGGCGGCATGGATTCCGAGGCGGCGTAACGTCACGCTGCACAGGACGTAGCAGGCGTCAGCCCCTCTTTCCCGTCGCCTGCCTCCAATAACACCAGCACTTATGATTGGCTGACACGGATTCCTAAAAATCCGGTACATTCGGTACACTCTGATTTAGCCAGTACAGACCGTATAAAAACTGTACTGTACCGGCTAAATCGGTATAGTTGGAGGGTATGCATATTGCTAGCGATTATAGCCCGTGTGTACGCACATTAACACTGACATGCTCTCACCCTGCTGCCTGCACTCTATTACACTGACACATTCTCCAGCACTCTCTCGCACTGCAGTGCTTTATCACACCAACACACTCCCTCACACTGCAGCCTTCACTGTGTGCTGGTGATCTGCCTCATCCAGCGGCCTGTGCTCTATCAACTGAAACGCTCTCTCACCCTGAGGCCTGCACTCTATCACACTGATATGCTGCCTTACCCTGCCGCCTGGGCTCTATCACACTGAAACTCTGCCTCACCCCACTGCCTGTGCTCTATGACTCAATCGCTCACAATGCGGCTTGTGCATCTATTACACTGATGCAATCCCTAACCCTGCGCTCTATCACACTGGCTCACTCACTCATCCTGCAGCTGCACTCTATCACACTGATGCTCTGCCTCAACCTGAGACCTGTGCTCTATCACACCGACACACTCCCTCACCCTGCAGCCTTCACTCTATTACTGAGACACACTCTCTCAACCTGCGATCTATTTTTGAGTCCCCCTCCCGGCCCCCCAGAAAGGTGGGCAACCCTCCCGGATTCCGGCGGTCCCCTTCCCCCCCCCCCTCATTTACCTGTTGGCTGAAGCTTAAAATTGCCACTATTTGCAGCTTTTCGGCGGGGCTAAATATGCAAATCTGGCATATTTAGCTCCGCCCCTCATCGGAGACCTGCATATTGCGGGATTTGCCTCACTGGGGGCAGGGACTGATGATGTCTCCATCAGGCCCTGCCCCCAGAAGTGATGCTGACAGTCTCCTCTCCGGGTTCTCCCGGAGAGGAAACTGTAAAAGTCGGCAACTCTGGCTTTATTACACTGACCTAATCTCTCACCATATGGCCTGTGCTCTATAACATTTACACAATTCCTCACCATGTGGCCTGCACTCTATTACACTGACGTGATCCCTCACCATACTGCCTGTGCTTTATTACACTGACCTAATCCCTCACCATATGGCCTGTGCTCTATAACACTGATGCAATTCCTCACCATGTGGCATGTGTTTTATTACTCTAGCCCAGACCAGGCCAACCTGTGGCTCTCCAGATGTTTTTTAACATGGGGAAAGGGTATTGGGGAAGAATACCTGTGCACTAGTACCACTTAATTCTATGTTCTTAATTTTCTAAATAAATCTTGATGAATCCACGATTTTAACATTCAGGTGGTAATTTGTGTGGAGGTACTCCCCTTGCTATAAGGGAGTGTTAAAACTGTGGCAAGGCATGCTGGGATTTGTAGTTTCACAACATCTGGAGAGCCACAGGTTGGCCTGTCCTGCTCTAGCCTAATCCCTTAGACCTTACCATGCACTTTATCACTCTGAAGTAATCACTCACCCTGTGGCTTGCGCTCTATCAGACTGATGCGCTCCCACACCCTGGAGCCTGGACTCTTTCATACAGCACTTACTGTATAAACTGTATAGACTCCAGGTCCACTTAATGCCCAATATCTTATACAGCTATAGTGTTCTTTGCAAGCACATATGTTGCTGGTGTGCATGAGACAACTTGCCGGTTGCCATCACCAATGAGGTTGAAGGCATTAACGACTCAGGGGGGAGCGGCCCCGCGGAGGCACAGTGTCTCTGACAGCATTACAGAAACCATGCGCCCCTCCCAAAATGGCTGAGGAGACACACTAGAGGAACTCCTGCACCTCTAGTATCTGTCACACTGACAGACGCTAGAGGTGAAGGAGGCTATAGGTGAAGGAGGACCTCTAGCGGCTGTCTCCTTTGCGGCGGCTACTCCCCACAATAAAAATATCAATTAACTCCCCCTGGGCAATGAGCATTTACCTCCCCCTGATCAATGAGCATTTACCCCCCCCCCCTGGCTACGAGCATGTAAACTCCCTATGGCAATGAGCATGTAACCCCGTATGGCAACGAGCATTTAATCCCCTTGGCAATGAGCATGTATTCACCCTGGCAATGAGCATGGAACCCCCTATTGGCAAGAAACATGTAATTCCCCTTGGCAACAAGCATGTAATCCCCCTGTCAACAAGCATGGATGCCCTGACGACGAGCATGTAGGTAAGTGGTACCAACATTGTGATTAATCACAGAAAATCATGCGATTAATCAATTTAAAAAATTGTATTCGTTCCTCAGACCATCGGTTGGGATCCTGATGGTCAGTATACCGATGTGGAAATTCTGACATCGAAATCCCTACTAGACCGACCGTCAGGATCTCAACCAACAGGGGCTATTGTCCCTCATGGGATCCAAGACCCCCATAGATGCAGTATAGAACCTGTGGCGAGCACAGTGCACCACAGAGATCGCAAGGAGATTTTTTGCGTTTGCCTCTCTGTCAGAGTACCGATGGCCGGGATTCCGATGTTGGTATACTGACCCTCGAGATCGCGACCATCGGCCAGTCATACTATACCCAGATATTATGTATAAAATGTTTTTATCTATTTACACCTGTTTAATGGACCTGGTATATACCAATTCACCTTAGTCTCAACCCCATGCTTCTCTTCACCCCACCCCATGCAATTCCTGCGTTTGCCCCTGCACAGGGTAGCAGGGGCAGCCTCTTCAGTGGTGAGTATTGCTTTGCCAGAAAAAAACCTGCCCTGGGAGGTTTTTTCTTCCCCAGATAAACCCACCACGGAAGGGGTTATTGGATTTGCTGATGTTGGTTTAGGAGATAGTTGCAAAATGTTGCAAACAATGAAAAAACATAGTAAATCAACATAGTATAGAAATTTTGTATAGAAAAGGCAACTTTTTTATGATTTCCAATTAGTGTTCGGTGGAAAATGCTTATTGAAGAAACAATACAAATCTGGTTTGTACATATTGAAGGTCTTCAGCAATAGAGAAATATCCAAGAAAACAGCTGGAATAGTACAGAATTCTGAAATGTTGTGTAAATGTTACACCAAAGTTTGTGCTATAAAATATTATTTTACCATATGTCATTTTTCGCAGTATAGTGTATGAAGTGTCATAGACATGTACTTTTCCAGCGAATATAAATAAATTACATTTTATATTTGAAAGGCAAGCACTTTGCCTTTCAGGCAATGCTCGGTTTGGAGTTTTATGTTTTTCTAGTGTTACTTAAGTAATTGTCATTGTAACACACTGAAGACATAAAGGGTGAGATTTAATGAGATGCGATTTTTTGTAAGGTTCCGAAATCGCATGTTATCACATTTTTCTAAATCTATTTTTTTGGAAGAATTCGACTATTTAATGAGATACAAATTCACAGCAAAAAAATGGGATATGGTGCAATTTTTAGTCATGAACATGTGCAATTTTTAATTATGAAAATGCTCACTGTGGCTGTTCAGCCCTGGACAGGGTACCTGGGGGAGTGGGGACCCCCCAATAAAGGGCCTCCCCAGGCTTCCCCCATATCCAGAGCTGAAGCCCGGGGCTGTCCCTAGCGTCCCTGGCCGGTGGACACTGGGCTGATACGCCTAAAATGTAAAAAAAAAACATTGCTTTTTACAGGTGAACTGCAGGCCTCCCCCACATGCAGGTCAGTACCCCTGGGCCCCCCTCTATCTAGGGCACCCTGTGATCAGCATGTATATATTTTCTTAAAATTATTTTTCTTGTATGTTCTCTTACCCCATAATTGAAATATTAGTGTGGCTCTGGGTGTAGTCCCATATCCCTAACATAGCTGCACTAGCTTTATTATGGATATGGGACTACACCCAGAGTCACACTAATATTTATCATCTTAAAGATATAAAGTACCACGATATATACTGTACAACGGAACGGTTGACACATACGTAATTTATATCAACAAAAAGGGATATTGTGTATTCCCCCCTCAGAAAGCTTACATCATATGTCATTGGACAAGAGAACATACAAACTCCAAACTTATATGTCTGATGAGTACATCAGAATTGGACACTCCAGTATAAACTCGTCATTAGTAGCAGGGTACACACTGGATAATATTTTGATGATTTTGTCGATTCCAATGGGTCATAACGTGAAAATCTAAATATCATATAGTGTGTACGCACAATGTTACCGACGAAATGAGGGATATGTACATGCAGGAGGACAGAGAATATCACTAGAGAGAGCCATGCTACAGAATGATGCTGGCAAAGCCTTTGCAAGGAGGTCTGCACATGTGCAGTCCGGTCTCAGTGCTCTTTTGCTCAGACTTTATTGCGCTGCATGGCAGGGAACTGCCGCTGTCAGAGAGAAGGGGGCCCGAATGGCGGAGTCTGAACACGGACCTCCTCCTCTCTTTTAGCACCCCTGCACAGACACAACAGAGGCAAAAGATGCAAGGAAGACTAGCTCAGAATTCAGAATCAGACCCTATGAAAAGGATCTCAGCCTCCTTAACAAACCCCACCCAGTCAATAGACCCCACCTCCATTAGTACTGCGTCTAGAAATTTTCCATCCCAATCCGTCCCTGGCTCTGTGTACTTTAACAACTGCCGCCCACAAGCAATTCACAAGTGCAGCAGTTCTGCTAATGATCGCCCCACTACAGCACCAAAAAATAATCACTTACAAATTCCATCAGACCACATCATTTACCCATTGATGTAAGAAAGGCAGAGTTCATTAATCTCTGCATACATGTGCCATCTAACATTGATACAGCCATACTATGTTATCATTACTTTGGTGACCATAACAGTTTTGCCACTATGACAATAAGTAAGAAATATATTTACAAGAACATGTTTTGCACAATCTGTGTTACTGAGAATAATATAGCAGGTCACTGAAGATTTCATTCATGTGTCTGATTTATCAGGACAACCTCTTATGTCCTGATTTAAAACATATATTTCATTACAATTGACGACTTTCTGTGCATCGGTTCTATGTTACAGAGTGATACCTCAATAAATCTGATACATTATCATTTACACTCCGGCTCCTAGATGAAAGTTGTTCAACATGTGCAAGCTTAAATATATGTCTTCATGCTGTTAGTCTACAGATGTGACAGCACGCTTAAATGTGGACTCCAGAAGAAGGGCTTGATGTTTGTGTGACATACATTTTGTATAACACAAAAGAATAGCAGCCAACAAAAGTGGATGGAAAATTCTACATGCATTGCTATGTATGTGCATTTCAATGAATGCAATACAATTTACGTTACTATGGTGACATACCTCTTAACATTTTTGTTTTAGAAATCGGGAAGCTCACACAGCCGAAAAAGGTTAGTGGCCTATGTCCTATGTCATAGGACCCCATTTTCCGTCGCTACGGAACTGTGGGAGCTGCTGTCCATGCCCCCAGCCCCTCTGCCTCTCTGAATAGATTCTGTATGCATGCGTACAATGCATATTCCGCTCTCTGCAGCGCCGTGCAAAGAGGACTCCCAACTGCCCCACCACCACGGGACATTGCCGTTTCCGGGCGTGACGCAGAACCATATCCAAAAACCGGGACGGTACCGCAAAAAGCAGGACAGTTCGGTTGGGAGTTATGTAATGATAACATTAATTAATACATCTTGTGCATCTGTGACTTCAGAAGGAAATCTAGCACTTTGAACCCTTTATAAACTTGATGATGAAGTGCTGCAATTTGCTACTGCCACCAGAAAGGTATGAGGGAACAATAGTAAGGGCCACAGACTTACCAGGGGCCCCAGCTACTCTGATAGTTTTGACTACAAACTGCTTTTCCTTCCCAGATACACTAAACATCGGCACTCACCTTTCCTAGTTTTGGGGTGCCCTATGGCTTGTGACCACATTGTTTAAACAGACATTGTAGTTACAATATATATATATATATATATATATATATATATATATATATATATATATATATATATATATATATATATATAGTAGCCTTGGAGAGAGATTGGGGGCCAGATTCTCTAAGTTTCAAAAGTGATAAAATGCAGAGTGATAAGCAGCCAGCCAATCAGCTCCTACCTGCCATGTCACAGACTGTGTTTGAAAAATGTCAGACAGGAGCTGATTGGCTGGCTGTTTATCACTCTCCATTTTTTCACTTTTGAAGCTTAGAGAATCTGGCCCAAAGAGAGATAAAGTACCAGCCAATCAGCTTCTGTCATTTTTCAAAGGAAGCCTAGAACATGGCTGTTGGGAGCTTATTGGCGAGTACTTTATCTCCGCCCACTTTATCTTTCTACAAGGCTTAGTACATAGGGTCTGATTCAGAGATGATTGTCTACCTGACCCTCTCCATGAGGAAGAAAACGATCTGTTCCTGGACTTCCCTGGTAATGTATGATTGCCATCACCACCAATAAAACCAAGGAGATGGTAATAGATTTTAACTTGTGGTAGGCCAATATTTCCCATATTTATGGAGGGCACGCCTATTGAGGAGGTGGAGTTTTTTAAATTCTTAGGTCTGTATATCTCTGGTGATTTAACCTGGTCTCTAAATTGCACTACTATGAGGACTTAAGGCTGTGTGTTCTGAGACAAATACGCTAATTAGATTTTAACAGGGAATCGTGGAGAGTGTTTTAATGTACGGGTTTGTAGTATGGTTTGGGAACTGTACTGCGGCAGAGCAGGCCACGTTAGACCGAGTGATAAAAATGCAAGTAAAATTATTGGGGTATCTTTACCGTGCACCCGTGATTTGTATAATGACAGAGTGCTAAAGAAAGCAAATTGTATCTTAGCAGATCCCAGTCATCCGAATTATGAGGTTTTTAATATTTTGCCATCTAAAAAACGGTTTGCATGCTAAATTACAAAAAATGAAATGGGAAATGTTCTTTTATTGTTTCTTGTGCAGGTACTTGTGTGAAATTTATGTTGACAGTGCAATGATTGCAGAGTATTGTTAGTAACAAATAAAGTATTCTATTATATATATGTATGTATATATATATATATATATATATATATATATATATATATATATATATAGTCCAGGGGGAATATATACAGGTATCTAGCATGTCTGTCCTCTAACATCTGTCTCCTCCAAGGCGGTGGTCATGTTTGGAGTGACATTTTCAGAAGATTCCATATGGATGAACAGACCTATTGGAATCACAGCACCAGCTCCCCCAAGCCATCACTTGGGCTGCAATGCCATTCTTACAATACTGTTACCAGAGTTTATTGCGCAAGCATACCAGCATTGTGTGTGTGATTGAGTGCGACTCTGAATCAAGTCCTAAATGACATCATTAAGCAGAGTTTCTCTCTTACCTCTAAACCAGACCCTTGGTCATTGCCATAATTATAGCTCTCCTTTTAAGCAAAAATAAATAAATCAACATCGGCAAATCTCAGTAATCTTTGAATGGATGGAAAATAATGAAGGGAAACACTAATCATAGACTTATGCCTAAAGACTTTGTTTTCACATATAATTTCTCTCTAATCAAAATGTTTCTATCATCAGGGATTTATTAAGCATATTTCCTTTCTGAGACAGTTTAGCAAAACATATTTGTGTTTAATATTAATCCATTTGTGTTGTATATAAAGATTTGTGAAACAAAGCAGTATATAAGAACGGTACACACTTATACTGTAAACCTGGTGCTTGTATTATAAATGATTACAGGTTGAGTATCCCTTATCCAAATATCCGTTATTAAAATTATTCTGAAAATACATTCCAGAATGTCAATATTTTTTTTTTGTGCTAAAAGCACTACTGGGTACATCTGTAACTGGCACTATTAGGGACATCTGTAACTGGCATTACTGGGGACATGATATGTACTGTAACTGGCACTACTGGGGACATCTATAACTGGCACTACTAGGGACATGATATGTAACTGCCACTAAATAACAAAAAATCTCATTTTAACTTACCATACATCGACTGGACAAATGAGACTAGTACTGTATGTCTAAAAGTGTGGTATTCCTAAACTTACTGAAGGATCAGTTTATTACACAATCAGTAGGAACGCCCACTCGTAATAGAACATCTGGGAAACAGTGACCACAACATGGTTTCACTGGAAATAAACTTCTGTAAACAACAATATAAAGGACCATCTAAAATATTAACTTTTAGAAAGGCTAACTTTGAATTATTCAGGGAATCTTTAAAAGAAATTGAGTGGGATGCGTTATTTGAGGGGGGAAATGCTGAATAAATGTGGGAAAACTTCAAAAATTTGCTCAAAATACTAACAATTAAATTTAACCCAAAAGGAAATAAGGGCAATATCAAAAGGAAAAAAAACATCATAACTGGACATAAAAGTAACGATAGCAATAAACAATAAGAAAAGAGCCTTTAAAATATACGAGGCTAACAGAAATATGGAGGCATTTAATTAGGTACAAAGAAGTAAAGAACCCTCTGGAAACTGATACCCCTGCTAAAGTTACCCTCAGAGATGCAAGTGCCTAGACTTCTTGCCATATGCCTTCTATTGCCATGGATTGCTGTCAAAGCACTGTCAATAACAAGTTCAGAACCTGTCACAGAGACCGCTGTATATAACTAGGTGGCCCGTGTGAAAAATATCTCATGCAAATAAAATACAATTTATTATATAGCGAGGTTGGTGGTTTTTAGTAGGATGAAAGTAAGAACCGGTTCATTTGTAGCCTTTTCGAGTAGCCAAGCAAAACTGATCCATATTGATGCATCCAGGGAAAGAACTCTAGGGCCAAAAGTCAATATTTAACCTGGATATTTAAACAAACAATAAATGTGCAATTGTAAATTAACAATTCTTCAGAAGCAGGGAACCTAATCTTTAAAAAGTTACCTCTATATAGATTTTGGTTAAGTATAAATGGAGAAAATGGGATTGTAATTTTCGCATGATTTAGGCTTTATTTCTTTTTCCTTCTTTAGACATATCTAGGGAGACCAATCCTGCAATGGCAAATGCATGATTTGTAAATGGGGGTTTCCAGGTATGCACAGTCTAATCCCAAATTCCCAGGATTGTAAACTAAGATTTTAGGGCCAAATCCCGGGATCCCGTTGAGCCTGATCCCAGGATTGGCCACCCTAGACATACCTCATAAGGAGGACCACTTCCCCTATTATTAAATTAGAGGGGTTCCGGGTCTCTGGGTGACCTGTCTGCATAGACAGGGAAGGACGTATCATGGCCTGTGTATAAAGGCCTCTGCTCCGATCCCCACTGCTGGCTGCAGCAGAGGTCCAGAAGGTAAGCTGACTTTGTATGCCCCAACCCTTAGTCCCCAGCCAATACAATGTGCATTTCTAAATTAACAATTCATCAGAAGTGGAGAACGTAATCTTTAAAATTGTACCTCATTTATCGATTTTGGTTAAGCTTTTAGGGGATGCAGATAAAATCCCGGCGGTCGGGATCCCGGCGTTCAGAATCCCGACGCCGGAATCCCGACCGCCGAAATCCCGACACTTTCTCCCTCCGTGGGTGTCCACGACACCCCTGGAGGGAGAATAAATGAGCGTGCCGAGCGTGCCGAGCGTAGCGAGGCACCGGGCCCGCTGCGTGGCGAGCGCAGCGAGCCCGCAAGGGGGGGCGATCCACGTCCCCCCCTTGTCGGGATTTCGGCGGTCGGGATTCCGGCATCGGGATTTTGAACGCCGGGATCCCGACCGCCGGGATTTCATACTGAATCCGTATGAAGGGAGATTATAACCAGAAATCACCTTCTAGAAATATTATACTGTATATCATAGGTCTCCATTTTAAAGGAGCCCTTAATGGATACCATAACTTCCTGGCCATTTCACATCTGTTTACATATAAATACATCAATAAATGAAAATAATCATAAAAAAAAATATGCTTCACGTAATAAGGAAACCATTCAACAAATACAGAAAAATAATCAAAATACACGAAAGATAATAGGAATTATATAAAATATTATATAAAAGACAAAATCAGAAAAACTACCTAATTTAAATTTCATGATTTAATCCTGTTGGATGAAGGGTTTTAACATTTACCGTATCGTATGTTTTTGCCAATCAAATATCTCTATTTCTAGTGTGCCAATTGTCCTTGAACCATGCTGTGGGACAGAAGTTTTTTAACCCTTTGATACTACAGTTATGTATGGATGGCTGCATTGTGGAGGGACAAAATTATGTAAAATAATTTATATATTATACAGCCAGATTGTAATATGTAAAAAGGGGGACTCTGTTGCTGCAATGTGTAAAAAGGGGAGCTCTGCTGCCGTAATTTGAATATTGGAGACAACTATGCTGCGTAATATAAATTGGTATTATTTTGTGGCGACGCCCCTTCCCCATGAAGCCACTCCCCTATAGTTTTGACTTGAGCACCCACCAGCAAAATATAAATCGGCACCTATGCCCTGCAGATGACAGGAGCTGATGGACTAGAGCAGTGGTTCCCAACCCTGGTCCTCAAGTACCCCCAACAGTCTCCACACAGAATCACAAGTGCTTTAATTAGCTCCACCTGTAGATCTCTTCAAATGTGCCTGAATAATTAGTGCACCTGCCAGGTGACCTGGAAAACGTGCACTGTTGGGGGTACCTGAGGACCAGGGTTGGGAACCACTGGACTAGAGCACCATTTAACTTTAGCAAAAAGTGATAACAACAATAAAAGTATTTAGTAAATCTAATCCAAAATCATATCTGCTTTACCATACCTCCTTCACAATGACAATTTCATGTAAGTGGGAGACATATGGAACATATTAGTTTGTCACGCCTCTTCATGATTTTCTAATCTGTGATCTCCCTTGAATAAACCTTTATTAATTAAGTATAAAACTAATCATATTCCTTGGTATATTCTCAATATCAAAAACTCTCCATCGCAAGATAATTTTTTCAAGAGCTCCACCTCATGCAATAAGAATTCCTTCATTTTCAGAAATTCACTTTTGGTTTACATCCATACTTTATTGCCAGTCCAGATAAGAGAAGATCATAGATAAACTGTAATATTTATGTTTTAAATTGTCTTCTATTACATAGTAATATAGCAAATCATCATGAGATCATGTATAACCATATTCCAGATGTACCCATCATTTGGCTGTATGGCCACAGGGCCATGATCCAACAGATAACAAGGGTGAGTTTTAGAAAACGCACATTACCATAGGTAGTAAAATAGAATGTTTTCTAGAGAGACATTTCTTGAATCAAAACAGACAATTTTTATCCAGGGCGAATTTATATTGCCAGTTAAAAGTTATTATTGCCAGGCATATTTCAGATGATGTAGCCCCAGATTGCAATGTGTTTTTATTAAATCCATCAATAAAAAGATTAAGGGCCATGCTGTAGTCACCTAATAATATCAAGCTATAATCTAAATGACCTGTTATAGCCTGGAAGAAAGGTTCAAAAACAAAACAAAAAAATAATTTGGCAAGTGAAATGAGCATTACTATACTGTTTGCAATGAGAAGTTGAGTCGTTTTTCCACTAAGTTCCTAAAGAGAAAGATATACCTATTGCCAAGGTTTAAGACATTAATTAGTAAATTATTTTTCACATCTTTCTACTTAGTATTGTAATTTCTAAAAAAAAAAAAAATTGTCTTGAACTCATGCAATTCTGCAATTACAAATCTAACATGTAACATGTGCAGAGAGAGAGTTAGATTTGGGTGGGGTTTGTACTTCAAACTGACATCTACCTGTATATTGCAGTGTAAAAATAATGCAGCCAGTATTTACTCTGCACAGAAACAAAATAACACCCAAATCTAACGCTCTCTGCACATGTAACATCTGCCCCACCTGCAGTACACATTAGAGAGAGAATTTGCCAGAATCAGACCCTAAATGTGGTTTGCGAATGAGGCCCATAGGGTATAATTCAGAACTGATCGTAGAGCAATTTTTTTCTCAAAATAGACAAAACCATGTGCACTGCAGGTGGGGCAAATGCAAAAGAGTTAGAGTAGGATGGGATGTGTGCAAACTTAACTAAATTGCAGTGTAAAAATAAAGCAGCCCGTATTTACCCTGCACAGAATCAAAATAACTCACCCAAATCGCTTTCCCTGCATATGTTAAGGCCCCCATACACTACAGCGACTTGGGCCAATTTCACCTGTTCCCGACAGATTGGGCTGAGAAATTGGCCCAAATTGGATGCCTTTGTTGTCCCCTCAGGTCCGATGCGCGTTCCCCTGCACATCGGACCTGAGTCAGAGGTTAGACCTGCATGATTCGGCGGGGAACAGGGGTTTCATGCGATAGTGTACATCACATGGGAAAGGACCGCATGCAATGAATTGCATGCGATCCTGTCGTCCGGTAAGGTCCTGGGTGGCTAACGGGGGGGGGGGGATCTGATGACCATACAGTATACATCGCAATGGTGTATGGCCACCTTTACATTTGCCTCACCTGCAGTGCTCATGATTTTGTCCATTTTGAGAGCACATTTGTCCTGCGATCAGGGCTAAATTGGGCCCATAGTAAGAGAAAGCTTCATAACAGTGCTGTCATTTGTGCCGGAATAAGCCAAGGTGTCAGCCAATGGATTGAGCCAAAATAAACATAATGCCACACGGATTGAGCCAAAATTCACATAATGCCACACGGATTGAGCCAAAATTCACATAATGCCACACAGATTGAGACAAAATTCACATAATGCCACACGTATTGAGCCAAAATTCACATAATGCAACACGGATTGTGACAGAATTCACATAATGCCACACGGATTGAGCCAAAATTCACATAATGCCACACGGATTGAGCCAGAATTCACATAATACCACACAGATTAAGCCAAAATTCACAATACGTTTCATAAACAGGAACATTGTCCACCAAAGGCGCGCATTAAACATTTACACCATAATGTCCATTACACGTTAAGTTACACGCCATTATATCCATTATGTCAAACACCATAATGCCTATTAAAAATTATGCTACATAAGTGCTGCTTATCTACATGCTCATTGCCAAGGGTTCCATGCTCATTGCCAGAGGTTCCATGCTCATTGCCATGTGGGATTACATGCTCATTGCCAAGGGGAATACATGCTCGTGGTAAATGGGGGACAGCCGCCAGGCAGAAGTGATAGCCACTGACAATGGCAGAGCCTGGCTGTATTCAGAGCACTGCAGGTCCAGGCTATTTGAAATAATACCCTTTCACACCAGAAAATGCATTCCCAGTTTGGCCCCTTTTACACCAGCCTAGTCCCTGTATTTTCTTGTGTTAGGGGGAGTGAAAACCACCCCTCCCCCCCTTTAATCTTATTAAAGGGGGGGAGTTATCTTATTTAACCAGCTATATCTTCGGAACCAACTGATCCATTTACATGAGACAAGTATCATATTGAAGAACTTTTGAGTGGGCTTTGAATGATTTTGGTCCAGTGAAACTGGAACGTTTGGTTCCAGAATAATCTGCCCTCAAAGAACATGAACAGCCATGAAATTACATTTCAAAAATAAAAAAATTAGTTTACACGTAATGGGGGAAATTTACTAATATGAAAAACCTAGTTTTTCGTATTGGTATTTCCCCTACAGTTGCATACGACTGTTTAAGTCGTATGCAAAGTCGTGTTCCGGAGGGTCAGTTACAAAGCAGTCAGATACGACTGCTTTGTAACCCTCCGATGGTGTAACCATCCGTATTAGCGGCCGTATATACGGCCGCTAATACGAATTATTTCTAGCAGTCTGCACGGATCAGTCAGATCCGTGCAGGCTGCAGTGTGTAAAAAAAAATAGAAAAATAAATAAATGAAAAAAAAAACCGGCGTGGGGTCCCCCCACAGCTGTAACCAGCACCAGGCTGAAGGAGCCGGGGCCGGTAATTAAAAATCAGGGAACCCGACAAATAGGGGATCCCCGATTTTTAACAACCAGCCCCAGGCTCCAGGTCCGGGGCTGGTTCCCAAAATACGGGGGACAAAATGACTAGGGGTCCCCCGTATTTTAAGAACCAGCCCCAGGCACAACCAGCCAGCAGGGTAATGTCACAGCCGGGGAACACTTATAATATAAGGTCCCGCGGCCAAAACATTAACCCTACCGACCAGTCAGCCTGGCCAGGGGCCCTGAGGGAGTGGGGACCCCCCCAATGAAGGGGTCCCCCCCCTCCAGAACTTACCTGACCAGGCTGAAGCCTGGTGCTGTCCTCGATGCCCCTGGGCGGTGGGCATCGAGCTGATCGTGGTGTAAAAAATAGATTAAACTATTGTTTTTTTACTGTGGCACTACAAGTGCCAGCAAGCCTCCCCAGCAAGCTGGGACTTGGAGAACCACAAGTCCCAGCCTGCTGGGCATTAAAGGGCCCGCTGGCACTTGTAGTTCCATAGTTAAAAAAATAGTGCACAAAACACACTGACACACATTTAAAATAAAACTTTAATACACACATTACACACATACTGATACTTACCTATCTTCTTCCCGTAGGTAGTCCTGGTCCTGATGTCCTCCGGTCCTGTGTCGGCGTTCCTCTTCATGTCGACGTCCTTCTTGAAGTCGACGTCCCTGTCGGCGATGGCGTCCGGTGTCCGGGTCCGACGAAATCCATGGAGGAAGCTGTGGAAGGAAACCATACTCACCTGTCCCAGCGCGACGTAGTCCAGGTAAGGGTCTTGGCAAAAAAACAAACCGAACACCCCGAATCCAGCCGGACAGAGAGCCGCACGGTGTTTGTTTACATCGTGCGGCTCCGCCTCCCGAATCCCGCTATTGGCCGCCTTGCGGCCTAGTGGCTCCTGATTGGCCGCTAGGCCGCAAGGTGGCCAATAGCGGCATTCGGGAGGCGGAGCCGCACGATGTAAACACCGTGCGGCTCTCTGTCCGGCTGGATTCGGGGTGTTCGGTTTGTTTTTTTGCCAAGACCCTTACCTGGACTACGTCGCGCTGGGACAGGTGAGTATGGTTTCCTTCCACAGCTTCCTCCATGGATTTCGTCGGACCCGGACACCGGACGCCATCGCCGACAGGGACGTCGACTTCAAGAAGGACGTCGACATGAAGAGGAACGCCGACACAGGACCGGAGGACATCAGGACCAGGGCTACCTACGGGAAGAAGATAGGTAAGTATTAGTATGTGTGTAATGGATGTATTAAAGTTTTATTTTAAAAGTGTGTCAGTGTGTTTTGTGTACTATTTTTTTAACTGTGGAACTACAAGTGCCAGCGGGCCCTTTAATGCCCAGCAGGCTGGGACTTGTGGTTCTCCAAGTCCCAGCTTGCTGGGGAGGCTTGCTGGCACTTGTAGTGCCACAGTAAAAAACAATAGTTTTATCTATTTTTTTACACCATTTATGAGCTCGATGCCCACCGCCCAGGGGCATCGAGGACAGCACCAGGCTTCAGCCTGGTCAGGTAAGTCCTGGAGGGGGGGACCCCTTCATTGGGGGGGTCCCCACTCCCCCAGGGCCCCTGGCCAGGCTGACTGGTCGGTAGGGTTAATGTTTTGGCCGCGGGACCTTATATTATAAGTGTCCCCCGGCTGTGACATTACCCTGCTGGCTGGTTTTGCCTGGGGCTGGTTCTTAAAATACGGGGGACCCCTAGTCATTTTGTCCCCCGTATTTTGGGAACCAGCCCCGGACCTGGAGCCTGGGGCTGGTTGTTAAAAATCGGGGAACCCCTATTTGTCGGGTTCCCTGATTTTTTATTACCGGCCCCGGCTCCTTCAGCCTGGTGCTGGTTACAGCTGTGGGGGGGACCCCACGCCGTTTTTTTTTTTTAATATTTAATTTTTTTTCTATTTTTTTACACTGCAGCCTGCACGGATCTGACTGATCCGTGCAGGCTAAAACGCAAATAGAACAGGAAAATGGTGTTCTATTTTCCTGTCGAATTTGCGTGGGTGTTTTACACCACTAAGCAGCCGTATTATCAGTATGGCTGCTTAGTAAATCAGAAACCACCATTCTTTTGAATGGTGATTTCTGTCGTATCCTATCGATGGTGTAGGGCATTCGTATTTGTAACTACAAATACGAATGTCCCATCTTTAGGACTACGAATTGTTGTATTTTTGGGATTGTAAATCCCGAAAATACAAATTCGTAAAAAAAAGCTGTATTTCTCCCTACGAATACACCTTTTTTCTACGAATCCATTTTGGTAAATGTCCCCCAATATCTCTGGAACCGTTGACCGATATGGACCAGCCTGGTAGCATATTGAAGGCCCAGCGATTTGGAATTGAATGAGATCAACCACAAGCTTCTGTGATGCCAGGGGGGAACTGGCAGCCGTCGGAACCGGATGGGGGTCGGAATTGACGGGTCCCATATTATCCTATGGGGAAAAAACGTTACAGCTTTGCCAGGCGATATCTCTGGTTCCCGGGGGGCTAGAGACACGGGGCTGGGCTCGTTGGAAAGCCCTGGTCCTCAACTACCAAATGAAATGACAGGGGGGGCACGTGCCCGGGTGCCCCCCCCCTGAATCCGCCACTGCACATCTATACCATCTCCATTTTTGCCAACTTGTATTGAATCAATCAATCAATCAGCTCCTATCACCTCTTTCTCATTTCATTAATCTGCTGGTTTTGTCTACTGCCTATTTTTCAAGACTGCTTCTAGGGTAGAAAAACAGCAAAAAGATTGAAATGATACCAAAAGCCAGACTAAAAATACAATTTAAATAAAGAATGAAAACAAAATAACAGAATAATAATACAATAAGAATGTTTACACTTTGTTACTTTTATACACTGATATTAAAAGTTAGGCCAAAACGAATTATTTCAACATCTCCATGGGTTGTGACTAAAACCATAAGGGGCAAATTGGGAACTTAAAGTGACCCTGGAAAATTTTGTAGAAGAGGCCTAGATGGGCAGCAGCAGAGGTATAGCGTGCCATTTGGCCATGGCAGCATCCCTGGATGGCAGAGTTGAAATAACAGAATGAATGGGGACATGACAATGTAATAAGTAAACGTGGTAGTCTGCAGGTGGTGGGGCCAGCAAAAAAAACCAGGCATCAGATATATATTACTGTCTCACAGCACTGAGGTCATGAGTTTGATTCCCAACATGGCTGGAGTTTGTATATTCTCCCTGTACTTGTGTGGGATTCCATCAGGTACTCCGGTTTCCTCCCACAATCCAAAAATATACTGGTAGGTTAATAGGTTCCCAACAAAATTAACCCTGTTGGGAGCCTATTAACCCTGTTTGTGTGTGCGTGTACATGTGGTAGGGAACATAGATTGTAAGCTCCACTGGGGCAGGGACTGATGTGAGTATTCAAATATTCTCTGTAAAGAGCTGCGGAATATGTGTGCGCTATATAAGAAACTGTTAATAAAAAAATAAACAAATAAATAAAATATACATCGGCCCACCTGGCACAATGCTGTATTCACTTAGCAAAGCTTTTTAAACAAAACAAGTTTAACTAGACATTGGGCCTGATTCAGAATAAGGTGTAATATTTAGCAAAATTACAATTCCCATCAATAGGCTGTGGGTGGTCGCCTAGCACATGACATTGCCGCTGAACACACCACACATTTCTCTACACAGAGGGAAATCGAAGATTTTTAGTGATCTGCGGGTCTTGTTGAATAAGGCTCACAGTGGGGCAGATGTATTAAGCCTTAACAAGAGATAAATGATAAGGAGAGATAAACATCCAGCCAATCAGCTCCTTACTGACTTTTTTCAAACACAGCCTGTAACATGGCAGTTAGCAGGTGATTGGCTGGATGTTTATCTCTCTTTATCACCCTTGCATTTATCTCTTGTTAAGGCTTAATACATCTGACCCATAGTCTGTCAGCCATTGGAATACCATTGTCTTGCTGGGACACAGGCTCCAATAAGAGCCTTACCAGGCGGAGAACTGCATGCACAGTAAGTAATAGCTTAAGCTATTATTCTGTTTCTGGATTTGGCAATGACGGAGCATATGTCAGCGGGGGTAATTGGACAGATATAGGTTACTATGAGCTAGAGATGTGCAGGTTCTGATCTACTCTGATTTACTCTGATTTCAAAGCAGGATCTTACTGGCTATCCCAAATCACATGAGAGCCTGCACATCTCTACTATGAGCTAACCCTACATTTATATGGCAGTTGCGGCTGGAGCCAAGTTCCAGAATGCTTTGCGTTCCAGAATTTGGTAAATCCACAGCTTGGCAGCCCCTATAGAGTCCTTTGAGTGCTGCTTTGCAGTCGAAAACTGAGGGATGGTGGCAGATATCCCAAATATTCTTAAATATTGATTACTGCTCTTAGCTTATTCAGCAGTATGGCACAGGGCTGAAAGAAATATAGGTGCATAGACACTGTGTGATTTACGCTATATTAGAAATACTGAAGCTCATTATAGATTATACACTTTCTAGTCAATATTAAGCTGCATATACACATAATATTTTTTGCATATTTTTACTGACCCCGAGGTGGGGCGCATCAGCATTGCCAGCTGTATACACATGGGCCTTTATTTAGGTTCACTCTCAAAGGCCAATTCCTTCTCAAATATGCAAAACCAGGTGCACTGCAGGGGGGGGTGGGTGGGGGGCAGATGTAACTTGTGCAGAGAGAATTAGATTTGGGTGGGGTTTACTTCAAAGTGAGATCTATATTGCAGTGTAAAATTAAAGCAGCCAGTATTTTCCCTGCACAGAAACAAATTCAAATCTAAATCTATATCTCTCTATGCCCCACCTGCAGTGCACATGGTTTTGTCTATTTGAAAAGGAATTTGCCTTTACGAATGAAACAATATAAGGGCCATGGTGCGATATGTATATAGTCCATATTAGTAGTTCATATGCCAGTTAATATATCTGTGATGTACTAAATCTAACAACTGGATGTTGTGGGAGATACAAAATGGCTCTATTTGATTAACTGCTCTATTTAATCCCCAATGTGCTTGTGAGTGCACCCACACTGGAAGGAAAATAAATGTGAAGGACATTAACATTCATGTTACTACCTTTGCTGACTACTACTAGTTTGCTGCTTTCCGACCTCACAGAATCCAAACAGTAGAACTTTTTATTTTAATGAAGTAAATAACAATAGCCAATTACTGAAACATCCATAGCAGTGGGAATAGGTTTTGCTTGCAGATGACATATCAAGGCTTGGACATAAATGACACATTGGAATGATAAGCCTGAAATAAACATGAGTAGAAGTTACAGTAACCTGGATTTATTAATAGGTACCCATTGTGATTTTTTTTATATACAGTAGCACTGTATCACTTATATAACATATGCAATATAACATACAGCAGTCATAATACAGAACAAAACATTGAATGATATCAGCAATTACAGATAATATAACACAGGGTCTCCGACTTTTAGATTCTACTCTCTGGGAGAAGCCCGGAGAGGAGACTTTCAGCAGCCGTTCGGGGGGCGGGGCATGAGCGTGACGCGATTGTAACATTTTAGCTCCGCCCGCTCCTCTGAGACCCACGGATTGCGACATTTAAATGCCGCAATCGGGGGGCGCAGTGGGGGTCCCCCTGAATCCAGGAGGGTTGCCCACCTTTCCGGGATGCCGGGAGGGGGACCCGATTTTTGGGAGACTCCCGGCCATTCCGGGAGGGTAGGCAACCCTGATATAACATCTGTATATACATCACTGTATTACAATCTATCAGCAATGCATCGTCACAGACATAGTAAACTACGGGGACTATCCTACAAACCAGCATATATATATGCACACATGGATACATGCTCCAACCCAGCAAAGGCACCCTTGGTATTGCTTTATCCTTAGGATCCATATATCTCCTAGGAGTATTCTCATCTTATAGTATTTTGTAGTTTGAAGAGAGTATTTAATTCTGTTCTGAAAATCACTAGAAAGGGTATTAATGTAGCTTTCCCGAGTTGCAAAGAATTCCTTAATGAACTGATTTTTATGCAATGTGGTTTCCAACCAGTCCATTAAGAATATTAGTTGTCAAGTACTTTTGAACAGGGCCAGAGTAGGAGGGTTTGAATTTATCCATAACTGAAGGACAGCTTTGCGACTGCCGCATTTATTGTTATTACTAGTTTTTTACAACCTTTATTTATTCTTTGGATTCGGGGAGGATCCCAAAAATTGCCAACTCTATTGTGAATGGTAAGTGATCTTCACTTTTTTGTTAAATGGATTGCAGGACATTCACCTCGGTGTACCACAGCTTTGTCAAACGTCTCCAGCTTAGCAGAATGTAACCGTACCAACATTGTAATGTCATACCTCTGAACATTTGGAGGGCCAGATGCACTAAGCTTCAAAAGTGATGAAATGGAGAGTGATAAATAGCCAGCCAATCAGCTTTTACCTGCTATGTCACAGACTGTGTTTGAAAAATGTCAGGCATGAGCAGATTGGTTGGTTGTTTATCACTCTCCATTTTATCACTTGAAGCTTAGAGCATCTGGCCCAGAGTTTGGTAAGCGGGACAGTACACAAAAAAGTGTGGTGTTATGTAGGCATTGCCTCTCATCAGGCCTCCCTTTTATGTGAATCAGGGGGCGTCCCCAGTGCTCCCTGAGCTATTGGGCAGCCTCCAGGCTCTCTTGGAATGCTTGTCACTTTCTTGGCAAACTCAAAATGGTATTTATTCAATAAGTTTACGGGCTAGCACCTCTGTGATAAATATAGTAAGATATACTGAATTAGAATAATACACTGGGAGGTGGTCATGTTTGTATAATTACTGTTTTGACAGCATGTCTTGAATCTCTTTTTGTTTTGATAGCAAACAGGAAGAGGACCTGCTGTGCTGGGAACTAGAGATGAGCCTGCCTATTCCCACCGGAGAGCTCCTCCTAGTGAAACAAATTGACAAAGTCGGCTTCTACATGTGGGATCAGGTCTCCCAGGCAAACTTATGAAGCCAGTAGTATAATGCCAAAGATCAGAAGTAGGAAATGAAAAACAGACTTCTAAAGAAAATGTGAACTAGAGAAAATGTGAAAATAGATGCAGATGATATATTATTTTTGTTATTATTATCTTTTATTTACTGTATAAGGCACCATTAGGGCTTAATAGTACCTTACAGAGGGAGTTTAGGAATATTTGGATAATTCTAATAGATTTTCAATCCAATTTTCTGCAGGAATGTCCTTGACTCTGGCTTGAATGTATCATTTCTGCTGCCGTAACCCGCAATACAGTTACCTTCCCACTGAGTACACCACACCAAAAGCTGTATATACTGTACAGTTCCAGTAATACTGTGTGTACCTTTTGATATGGGAGAACTAGTGTGCATTCATTATTTATTTTGCCTGTCACTACACAATTATTGGTAGAAACCCATTAATGTCAGTAGTTAGAAGTAAATATCACCAACAAAAAATGGTTCGCATGACTTTACACTCCCAAAAGAATCATTTTTTATGTACAATGATGGAAGAAATGACAGTGTTGCATCAGTAAAAAATATATATCTACAGTTCCCATTCTACAGCTGTTTGCTGTCAGACCCAGACTGGAAGCCAAGTATTAGTCCAGAACTTGGCGTTCACTTATGAATTTTGGGATCCGCATTTCATGTTAGATTAATATTTAGAGTTTAAAGAAAGAACAAAATTTGTATCCATTACTTCTGTATCTAAACATCACTGTCTACATTTTTAAACCAAATCTTATCATCACATATACTTTTGTGCATGAAACATACTAAATAGTCTGTTACATGGTCATTTCTTAATAAATAATACAAAAAAAGCAGTGTATTACATAATATAATACATTTATCTTTTATCACTGCCAAAGTTCTTTACATTCCTCCAGCCTTGTGTTTTTTTCCACACCCATGGATCAGATCATGTTGATGAATTGGATCTATTTCCACTGGATGCCTGGGATATAAAGGAGAGTATGAAGAAATAAAGGACGTTGATTAGTTACTTGCCCTTTTATTTATAAAAAACTAAAGTGGATTCAAAAGACATCCATCTGCATATTTACATCTATGCTATATCATATGGAGTGCTTAAAAGTAAAGCCCTGTGTTGGTAAACTATGATATAATATACTGTACGTGTATAGTTCTAATACCCAGCATATGATTTTGCTATATCCATTATTTTAGAATTACGTTTTTGCATTATGCAATTTAAATAACATGTGATTGTCTAGACCTTTAAAATGGTTGATTTGTAAAGAGTAGAGCAGGAAAGACAGATCTTTATCATATCATTTAAATCATGTTCGTGAACACTGTCAGTGAGACGCCCCAAAAATTATTGATCTCCCTGACATCCTGATTGATCTCCCTGACTCCCTGATTGATCTCCCTGACTCCCTGCAGTCTAGCAATCTCCCTGATGCTGAGCATCCTATTACATTTGATCCTTATCAGTACCTCTTATTCTGTACACACAGAGAGTTTTACAGGCACTTGCTAAACAACTTGAATAGATTTTGGCTGCATGCACTGACTTAGTTAACAGGAGATAATTAATCTCTTGGGGCATACACACGGAGAGATCTGTGCTTACTTTCTAAGCAATCTAGTCACATTGCTTAGCAAATAGCACAAAATCGCTTCATGTTGATGCCCCTAAATGATCCTGTCTCTTAATCCTGGCAGCTACTCTCTGGTCCAGTGCGATGTTTGAGGGCTCAGATCCACACATATAGTAAATGTGGTAGAAGAAGCTGGTACACTAGGCATGTGCAGCAGCTCTGCTCTGTCCCTTATACTGCATGATGCGGTGATAGCGCTATTGATCATATTATATACCAGCTATTGTCACAATTTAAGGCACTTGCCAAGAGAAGGGGGGTTTCCGGACAACCAGAGCACCCCCCCCCCCCCCAGTTTGCCTATGGGGCCATAGCAATTAAGATCCTGCATGCACCATAAATCTAGTCAGATTGCCAGTCAAGGCCAGTCCTAAAATGTGTGGCTTCCTGGAGTGCCTCGGGACAGTAGCAGAGATGCCGTGGATTGGTGGTCCAGGATTAATTCAACTTATTTATGTTAAATGTAATAAGCAAAGTCATCTGAACTTCTTGGTAACAAACTCTGTAACAAATGGTAACTATGTGTGTCGTGAAATTTTTTACTGTACTACAGAGTGCCGTGATTTCACACTTTGCCCTGAGAGGGATTCAATCAGATGCCTCCAATCACCTTCTGTGGCCGCTCTGTCACTCTGCTTCCGAGTCCTAAATTTGAAAGTCCTTCTATCGCAAAGGACAGATCTAATGGAAGAACTGTATTTGCAATTTACAGTAATTGCATTTCTAAGTACATAACGGTATAAATAATACCATTATATAACCAATGAGTGACGGGATATACTGAATCACAGATGCGATGCTTAGTAAATTCCCCTCCCTTGACTGGGTTACACTACTGTCTGCCGCATTATATATATTTATGACCCTGTAAGTCCTTCCAAGCCTCATTTGGTGTAATTTCCTCAAATGAGCAGCTTGCACCCTAAATTACATATTTTATCCAAACTCTGTAATACATTCCAAATGCCTATTGTGGTCATTTACATTCTTATGTGAATTAACCGGTCATCTTCAACTAATAAGCTTATAGTTGCTACTGCCTGTCTGTTGTCTTATCCAGTTAAAATCTATTGAGCTATGGTCCGTCTTTAGTAAATAACATCCCACAAATGATCTCTTACATTTCCACAAGTGAAAACAATTCAGGATCATTACTGCTGGTATTAGCTCTGATCTTCCAACCATTCATCTTTCCTTTTTCTTCATAAATCCATTTGAAATACTGTAATGTTGAGTTGTTCATGTACTCTGCAAATGTAACTTAAAGTTTGCATGTGTTCTGTTGAGCTGTGTTTGTGCCACACAACCTGTAACATATTAGACTTCTTTGCTCCAGCATCAACACAGAGAAGCAATTGTAGTTTAGACTTTGCTGCATGCTTGCGAACTTTATTTGTCTCCTGCTGACAGCTTTGGTGGCAGGACTGGCTCTTCATTTGAGACCCCCCCCCCCCCCATGAACCTGAAGTTTACCGTATTATCTCCCCATCCTGCACTCTTCACTCGAAAGTGGGTGGTATGTGGCTGATCCACCTCCTCTTTCGGGGATGTGGGAGACTTCTTGAAAAGTCAGAGAGTAGATAAGTCTGCTTTGCTGTAAAAAGTACATTTTAAACTTCATAACATAACATGAAGATTTAAGAGGAAATAGATATGAGGGTACTTACACAAGACAGCTTGCCTACATAGAAAAAAAATTATGATACAGCGCCACCTACTGGCCTTACCTTCCAAGGTATTACTCAGCCCATATCTGTTGCCATTCTTCAATAAAGGAAACAAAGTCAGCAATGGTGCAACTACAGTATGTGTTGGGGTGACAGCAAATCTGTGAGGCCAAGAGCAGTGAGAACCTAAATGACAAACTGATCCATCTCTGAAGATTCCACACTACCTTGCCAGAGATACACTCTCTTCCCAGGAGAGGGAAAAGCGGAGTAGTCTTCTGAGTAGCGGGTGGGTGTTGGCATTTTCAAAAAAGGCCACTTCTAACATTTTGTGGAATTATTGTGTCTATATACTAAGCCTTGGAGAGAGATAAAGTAGACATAGATCAAGAACCAGCCAGCTAGCTCCTAACTGCCATGTTACAGACTGTGGGTCAGATGAATTAAGCCTGAAGAAGGGATAAAACGGAAGGTGAAAATAATGCTTATAAATGTAAAGTTACAGGCTGGCTTTGCAAAATGAGAAGGAGCTGGTGCAATATCATTACCTACCCTTTTCTCATTTCTCTGGGCTTAATACATCTGCCTTTGGTTTAAAGGTGGCAGTTAGCAGCTAGTTGGCCGGTACGATATCTTCATTCACTTTATCTCTCTCTCCAAAGCTTAGAACAACAGCCCCAATAGTTTTTCCCAGCTAACAACAGGACAAGGGTTACACAGGTAGATTGAATGCAAACCTCTGATGTAACCAAATAAATGGTTATTAGAATGCTTTAATACAGCTACAGCCACATTGGATCTTATAGCTATGCAATTACAATGACAATATACTGTACAAATTCTATTGGTAGTCAATGTAATGCTGTTAGGAGGTTATTCTGGTTGATTCACAAGGCTGCAAAGTTCACCAAACCCTGACCGGCGACATGCCCCCTCCCAGCGTGTGTTCGCACGCACTGGGTGCGAATGGATGTTTAACATAAACATCCATTTGCAGGCTGCGGGGAAATATCCTCATCATTTGATGGTCACCGACTATCGAATGATGTGGAAGGCACACACACTCTGAGGTAACCTTAGATGTGCATTGGCATTCTAAAGGAAGTGGGCGGGCAGCTGACATCCGGTGATTTCCATGGGAACGCCCAGCGTTTTCATGGGAACACCCATGAAAAGCTGGGTGTCCCCATGGGCGAGAGTCCCCTGGTGTTAAGTTGGTGGTGGTGTTGGGGGTGGGGGGGGGGGGGGCTAGGAACTGAGTTGTGCCATCTGTAATGTTGAGTTGGAACTAGTTCAACCTCCACCATGGCCCTGTACATTAGTTCTAACATTAAAGCATTATAGTTTGCATGGGGTGTCAAAACCCTACCATTGGTACTGCCTAATGGAGAGAGGGGAGGTGGCGGAATTAGGTAATAGATGGAAATACATTCTATCACCTCTTCAGGACCACTTTAAGTCCTGGCAGTGACAATGACCATTCTAGAAAATGGTATTGTCTCATCCCTGTTACGTGTCAGTGTAGAACCCAGGGTCTGCTTCTTTGGGTGCAGACATCCAGGCCCCGGGTGAGCCGTTCTGATAGTCAACTGAGGATTATTCCGATTTTTGAGGGCTGCAACCACGCAAGTGTGATCAAATGTGCACTCAGATCAGTGCTGCATGAGGGAGGCCTCTTTTCCTGCAGATCCCTCCTGCTGCATTACAATATTTGAGCATCATTGCTATCTCTGAATCAGTCCCTATGTATTTTGTTTTCCCACTTATTCAGAGCTCCATTAACAAAATATCATCTGACAGTTCAAAATGTGCCTAGACAATGGTACCTAAACTGTGTTCCTATCTCCTCAAATACATCAGAGGCATACATATTTAGCAAAGGATGTTAAACTCACATGACGCATTTCAACTCAATGTCTGATTTAATTATAAGCCAACATATATACTCATACACTCATTCCACCTGTCTGCACGCCATAGCTTTCTGCTGCTCGCCGAGAATGGGACGCACATGCATGTGAGACGGTTGCGTGCCCCATTCGCGGTAATGGGACATGCACGTGTGTTAGACACTTGTGCGTCCCTGCCTCGGCGAACAGTGCGCCAAGAGAGAAAGCTATGGCGCGCTGATGGGTTGAATGAGAGCGGCTCCATCTGCATGCTACTATGAAAACTTGCCAAGCAAAGTTAGCATTCTTTGCTGATTCTGGGACTGTTTGATTGGTTCCGCTGCCAGTCGCCAAAGGAACGAAGAGTCTGCACTCCGGTAATGAATGGTGACTGAGCTATGAGAGCACAAAGACCGATCTGTGCATAATATAATTAGGTTAATCAATCATGCTGTTAGAAATGTTTTTGTCAACTCGCTAATGAAATCTAGGACAAAGTGTTCCTAAATTGAGACTTAAAAAGAGAATTAAAAATCCAGATTTAACTCCTCCATGGGGAGAGAACATATATATTTATTGTTATTTATTTATTTATTTATTTATTACATATAAAAGGCAATTTCTATAGGATATAAATGGATATATTGGATATAAATGTATATATATATATATATATATATATATATATATATATATATATATATAACATCTCCAACGTCCTGCACCCACGGTCTATTCAAGAAATAACCATACCACACAGGCTCTTAGGAATGACAAGCTTTCGGGCTTTATTGCCCTTCGTCAGGTCAGCAAAACAGAATAAATAAATAGAATTATTCTGTTTTGCTGACCTGACGAAGGGCAATAAAGCCCGGAAGCTTGTCATTCCTAAGAGCCTGTGTGGTATGATTATTTCTTGAATAGACCGTGGGTGCAGGACGTTGGAGATGTTGTATTAGTTGTCTTCCTAGCACCGCGGCAGCAGCACAAGAGGGAGGGTGCCGGTCTACTGGATTGTGTGTATATATATATATATATATATATATATATATATATATATATACTGTATATTTATTTATTTATTTACAGTTTGTTATATAGCGCAGCATATTCCTTTGCACTTTACAAACAACAGTGAATAAACAAACTGGGTAGATACAAACCGACATGGAGGTAGGAGGGCCCTGCTCGCAAGCTTACAATCTATAAGGATAATAGGAGGGATACATAAGGATAGAATTCCATAGCATGGCAGTCCCATCAGATACTAGACGGTCCTAATGGGAGGCAATTAGATATGAATGCTACTGGAGGTTGTGTGGGGGTCCTGAATATGATAAGCTAGCCCGAAGACGTGAATTTTCAGGAAACGCTTGAAATTTTGGAGGCTAGAGGTAGGGATGGCCATCGTTGCCATTGCCATCAATGGTTGCCATCGATGGCAATTCTGCTACTGGCCATCGATAGTGCTAAACTATGCTATGGATGACCATCGATATTTTTACATATCGATGGTCATCCATTGTGTTTGTTTGATTGGCCTGCGGGCCAATCAAAATATGGGGGCGGGGATTCACGGGTGTTGGGGGCGGAGCTATGCTCCATGTCCCGGCACTTAAAAAAGCAAAACATTGTTTTGCTGTTCCATCGATGGAGAGAAACCATCTGGTTCTCCCCCATCGATGGCTAAAGTATTCGACATCGGCAATGAACCATCGACGATTTTGAATCATCGAAGGTCAATGGCCATCCCTAGCTAGAGGAGAGTCTTAGTGTGCGTGGAAGGGCATTCCATAATGTGGGTGCTGCCCAACAAAAATCCTGCAAGTGTAAGTAATCCTGCAAGTGAGTAATGAGTGTGGATGAGAGATGCAGATCTTGTGCAGAGCAGAGAGATCGGGTGGGGATATATTTTGAGATAAGCAAAAAGATATAAGTCGGTCAGAGTGATGGCTTTGTATGTAAGTAGAAGTATTTTATATTTAAGCGGTAATATACAGCCAACCAGTGGAGAGACTGGCAGAGCAGATCAGCAGACGATGAACATCTAGCCAGGAAGATCAGCCTAGCAGCTGCATTCAAAATGGATTGTAGTGGTGAGAGTCTTTTCTTAGGAAGACCGGTAAGGAGGCCATTGCAATAATCAATGCGTGATATAATGAGTGCATGGATTAGAGTTTTTGCAGTGTCTTGTGTAAGGTACCAACAAATTTTGGATATGTTTTTTAGATGCATGTAACACGATTTAGAGACAGATTGAATGTGAGGAAAGAAGGACAGTTCATAGTCAAGGATGACCCCTAGGCAGCGAGCTTGTGGTGTCGGATTAATTGTTGTGTTCTCAACAGTGATATAGATATCAGGTTGGTAACTACTCTTGGCTGGTGGGAATATAATTAATTCTGTTTTGGAAATGTTGAGGTGATGAGATGACATCCAAGATGAAATGGCAGAAAGATATTCAGAGACACGGAGCAATACTGATGGTGACAATTCCGGGGTCGATAAATCGATTTGAGTATCATCAGCGTACAGATACTGAAATTCAAAAGAGTTGATTAGTTTCCCAAGTGAGGAAGTATAGATTGAGAATAGCAGAGGACCTAAGACTGAACCTTGTGGTACTCCAAAGGACAGAGGTAGTGATAAGGAGGTAGAATCAGAGAAGCGAACACTGAAAGAGCGAGTGGGTGGAATAGGTTGCAGGAGGCGAGTGTACGCAAGTCTCTCAAGTAGCTTAGAGAGGCATGGGAGCTGAGAGATAGGACGGTAGTTAGAGAGATAGTTTGGATCAGAATTGTGTTTTTTTAGAATGGGAGTAATAAGTGCATGCTTGAACAGAGAAGGAAAGATACCAGTAGAGAGAGAGAGAGAGGTTACAGATTTTAGTTAAGCTTGGGATAAGCACAGGAGACAGATCTTTACTGACTTGTAAGGGTATAGGACCAAGAGGAGAGTTAGTGGAGTAGGAAGATGAGAAGAGTGTGGATACTTCATCCTCACTTGTGGGGGCAAATGAGGAGAAAGTGGCAAAGGGCTCAGGAAAGGAAGTAAGCAAGTCACCAGCTGAAGAACAGCATACCATTTCATCTTGGATTTTCACAAACTTTTCCTCGAAGAAGGAAGCAAGCTCTTATGCAATGATATTGTCAGGTGGGGAGGGTTAAGGAGGGTGAAAAAGCGTTTTAAATGTATTAAAAAGTCACTTGGTGTTAGTGGCATGAGAAGAGATGAGAGATTGAAAATAAGTTTGTTTAGCAGTGTCCAGAGCATTACGATAGAAGTGGTAGGTAGTCTTGAATGTAAGAAAGTCACTTGGATTTTGAGATTTACGCCATTGACGTTCAAATCTACGTGATAGTTTTTGCAGGTGTCTTGTTAATTTAGAGTGCCATGATTGGCATCTAAGCCTATGTGGATTGTGAGGAGTAGCTGGAGCAGCTTCATCAAGGGCAGTTTGTAGAGTCTGGTTCAGGTGGGTCACAGCTGTCTCAGGACAGAAAAGTGTAGAAATGGTTGAGAGCAGTTGTTGCAGAGAGGTAGAAAGTTGTTGAAAATCAATAACCTTAGTATTTATGTGGGTTAGAGCAGGCTTCCATGATTTAGGTATTATAGAGTTTGGAAAAATGGAGGAGGTTGAGAAGGTGATAAGGTTGTGATCCGAGAGAGGGAATGGGGCGTTAGTACATTTAAATACAGAGCATAGCCTAGTAAATACAAGATCAAGGCAGTGTCCCTCCTTGTGAGTAGAGGAGTCAGACCATTGGGAGAGGCTGAGAGAGGAGGTTAGATAGAGGAGTTTAGAGGCATGAGGAGAAAGTGGGCTGTCAATAGCAATATTGAAATCAACCATGATGATGGTGGAGATGTCAGAAGATAAGAAGTGTGGGAGCCAGGCAGAGAAATCTTCCACAAATTGATGTTTGGGAAGCCCAGGTGGGCAATAGATAGCTGCAACACGCAGAGAGAAAGGGGTGAAAACCCTGATAGAGTGAACTTCAAATGATGTGAATGTGAGTGAAGGAACCAGTGGTAGGACTGTGTATGTGCACAGCTGGGACAGTAATATACCAACCCCACCTCCTACTGTTACCAGGCCTGGAGGTGTGTGTGAAGTGGAAACCACCATGTGACAGTGCTGCAGGGGAAGCTGTGTCTGATTGGGTGAGCCAGATTTCTGTAATAGCCAGCAGGTTGAAGTTGCTAGAGATGAAGAGGTCATGGACTGATGTTAGTTTATTGCAAACAGAGCGTGCATTAAGTAAGGCACATTTTAGTGACTTGGAGGGTGCTGGGATACAGGTGACATTTATGAGGTTGGCTAGATTTCTATATTGTTTTGACTCCCCTAATTGTGAGTGTGGCAGGTGATTAGGGCCAGGATTTGTGGATATATCACCAGCTAATAAAAGCAGAAGAGCTAAATAAATGTTAGTGGAGGTTTGTAAATATTTGGTGTAGTGGCAAGTTTTGGATAATAAAGTGCATGTAGAGAAGTAAGTAAAAAGCTCATGAGTGTTAAGAAGAGGGGAGGGAATAATGGCAGCAGAAATGTGCGGGGATAGTTATAGGGGTAGTGTAGGATGAGTAGATTTGGAAAAAAATCCATGACATGATATGAAAAAGAGTAGTTTGACGAGCATGCTGTCAGTTATAAAGCTAAAGATAATATCAGAAGGCTAAAGTAATATTAGTTCTTTGAATGAATGAAATGAAAGGTTGTACAGAATAAATACCAGCAATTGCAGGACACTTGAAAAGTTACTGATGGATCAGATCTAGTGCGGGGAAACTGTGACAGGAAGCGTGATGACTTCCGCAGTGATGGAACGCACGCCAGTGAGTTAACGCTGGCGTGCTGGCCCTGATATATCACACATAACA